>NC_067132.1:23507946-23809903 GCF_021347895.1 Acanthochromis polyacanthus | reverse complement strand
CCTCCGCATGCCAATCTGTCCTTGACTCTCAAGCATCTGATTTGCCTTCCAGTCTGAACTCAGTCAAACAGAGTCTCCAAAAGCTGGGACATGCAGGGGTGCACAAAGAGCCATTGCACGCTGCAGTTCTTCCCCCCTCTGTTTTCTAAAAAAAAAGAAGAAAAAAAATCAGAGGAGGTGTTGTTGTACCTCTGAGCCGGTGCCAGACATATGCTGTATTCCACCTTCTAACTTCTCAAAGCACTGTTGTCAGTGGCACAAACAGGTTTTGGCTGGGGAGCACATGGAGAGTGAACAAGGAGGAGAGGAGTGGAGGATATAGGGTGAAATCACAAAACACTTCTTCAAAGCTCCTCTCCTCCTGTGCAATAATCTCTTGCTCCTTTTTTCTTTCTCTTGCAAATCAACTCCCGGGAAAGACTCAAGACTCCCCAATTAACAATGAGAGGGGGAAGAAAAATTCCAGCAGCTGGCTAGAGTTTAATAAGAGCACCTCTCCAAGCGGCTTAGGCTTATGTACCTGATTCACCGGCCCTGGCATTGGCGCTAAAGACAGAGGGAATCATTCACGATTAGCGCAGGCTGAAATACGAGTGAGAGAGAGACCGCTCAAACTCAACAACAGGAGCACGGGGGATTACTGCAATTGTGTGAGGTATTTTTCTGATCAACTTCTTAGCTGATAGGCTCAGTGCCACAAGGAGCTTGGTGCCTTCCTCACAACGGAGTTCAGTTATGCATTATGTGAAGGTTACTGAGTCCTAATGGAGCCTAAACAGGGTGACTTTCGAGCATCTTCCTGACAAATAAATCTAAACGTCAAAAGGCAGAATGAGGTCATTACTGTGATATCTGTGGGCAGGATAGTTTGCATTCTCCAGTCAAAGTATCCATCAGGGCTCTGGAGAGTTTCAGCAAATATAAAGTTCACTCCCTCCAACTTTGCACTCATGTTTGATTCTGTCTCTGCAGAGTGAATCCGTGGTGGTATATTATTTAACCATCAGCGTGTGATAGATGTTTGGACGAATTGCAGAGAGAGGTCAGGATGTTCCCTCTCCTGGTTAGCAGTCTATTGTCAGCTGCTGATTTCCCACACAGCGCCCGCAAATGCCCTCTTCAATATTCATCTAGGCAAATTCGACGACTCCCACATCTCAATTTGGCTCTCGGCAGCCTGAGCCCCAACCCCCTGCTCCACAACCTGCAGTCCCAGCCTGCTCTCTCTGCCGCCGGGGGTCTGCTGGGACGCACCCAGTGCTCAGCATCTCTCAGTCCCAGTCTCCAGGCCCCGGGGCTGGGGAGGGGCAAATCAAAGCCTGCTTGGCTCCTTCCTCCTTCCCCGCGCTCACCTCAAATCAGCCTCACAGCAGGGTTGTGTCGTGCCAAGCCTCCGCCTGCCCCCAGCTACCCCTTATTCACCCATTAGGGCCACAGCCCCACCATAGAGCAGTCTGAAACCCCACTACCATTTCATCAGGGCCACATTGTGAGGATGCAATGAGCATTGCAGTGAGAGAGCTGAAAGCCCCGACTCCAAAATGCACACTGATGCGTTTTTGACCACGGATAGTAATAGCTTTTAAGGTTTTTCACTCAAAGGGCATCTTGGCCTGCATTCTTTGAGGAATCAAACGCCAAGATGCATTTGATCAAGGCTTCAAAGCAAAAGATGCCATTTAGCGCTCTGATTGGCTTATAGAGTGTATTAGCATTGCTTCAGACAGTCACGAGCCTGCTATCATCAGCCATAACCTGTTAGTCACTTATAATGTCCTCTGTAACAATGTGAAATGATTGTGTGCTAGGGCAGACTAGGGCAGAATCATGTCCGTGTGGGATAGTGGTTCTTCTAGGGTGAATCTGGGCACGCTGCCCACCAGACCAGAGCGGGCCAGCTTTCCACTGGGCCTCAACACTGGAATCCCACTTCTGACACCAGAGTGATCCGGACCAAGTCTGTGGCACTCAGATTAGGAACGGCTCGCCAAGAGAAATGGATATCCAGCCAAAGCAAAGAAACACAGAGCCAACAGTTGGGATAAAATAGAAAAAATAATACAGCAATTTCAAGCACATCAAATTTGATCCAAAATGCCACTGTGGACGTTTCCCACCTTTCACTGCAGAACGAAATCATAACTCAACTTTTAATAGGTCAAACTTAATGTCCGTGCTGCATTTGTGCTCTGAATATTCTTGTTTCAGTTTAAATGCACACTCACGCATTGGGCTGCGTGTGTTTAAGAGCATTTTTGTGCACCACATTGAGACACGGGCCCTCCATTAAGATAGTTTGCAGCTCTAACTAGGAGTTGGATAATTAGACACTTCAAAGGCACCTGCCCGCCGTCCCCGGGGAGGCAGGAATCACCGCCCCACGCCCCGTTTAAAAGCATGTTAACTCGTATCTGAGGCTAGCAGGCTAATTTAACTTTTGACATTTGATATCTAAGGAATGAGAGGGATCAGCCATTTAGCTGGAACAGGATTACCCCCCCGCACAGCCCCCTCCTCCTCCTCCCCTTCAACCCCTAAAACCTCCCCCCTCCACCAGTCAGGCCGGATTCATTAATTTTCCTGCTGCTAAGCACTTTATCAATGACTGGTGAACGTCTAAGTCCGGAGTGGACTCTCTCTCTCCCTCTCTTCCATGGTGATTAAGCCTGTGGATGTTCAGATCTGTCCGTCTAATTCACTGCCTGCTCTGTTGCTGCCGATCGCCGCTCACACCTGCTCGGCTGCTCAGTAAACAGAGGAGAAACTTAGTCAAGAGTTTGAGAGTCACTCAGGCCGAATCCACCATGAGCAAGCTAATTTTGATTTTAAAGTGTAAGAACTACAACTAGGTCAAAACATTTGCGGGTTATTTTAGCTCAAATATCTGCTCATCCTCATTCTATTTCAGTTGGTGAAGAACAAAACTCAGTATCTAACCCAAAACCGTTAAAAGGGGAGAATCTCAGCTGGTCAAACTTCTCTTCTGTCCTCTCCTGCAGTGTGTACTCACTTGCCACAGCCACAATTTAGTGTTCTCAGTTACATATTATTATGTGTATGCTGACTGATAACTGGTAGGGTAAACTTGAATCTGGCTATTTACTGTCCAAACCCCCATTTTTGGCTCCTGTCACATTTTCACTGAGGGCTCATTTTTTACTGCAGTTTTTGCTCCTATATGGAAACAACACAACCATAGCTAGGAGTAGAAAGAACTCACAAATGTCTTTGGTGCAATATAGCAAAGTTCTATTAAAAATATACAATGTTGGACTACACTGATTATCTATTCTCCACGGAATCATACATGCGCAACATTTTTTTCAAGTGGTGCTACCAGTGCTGGAAGAAAATGGGGACAATACGTGTTGTAGATATTTTATTACTTACATTTGAATCTGTCTCCATACCTGTCTCCCAGCTGCTCTGTGTACACAGCCTGCAGTTCAGTCCAGTTAAGCTGAAAATTTTCTGAATTTTTGTCACATGATTGTTGGTGGCAGCTAAGTAAATGAGGGCTTTTTGGTTGCACTGAGGAGTGTAGAATTTTTACTTTTTTAGAGAATCTGGTTAACGCAAAGGGCTTATTTTTGGCAAATTTTTAACAAAGAATGTAGAATAAAGCGCGATTGATAAAATATTAGGTGACAGAACTGCACGTCATACACTAGTAGTTCAAGAAGCAAAGAAAACTTTCATTTGGGCAACTTTTTAAGCTAGCACACCTTCCTAACCCACCAGCAGGCTTTGGAGTTAAAAGGTTAAAACTACCTGTTAGCTGAACTGGAAACTAAGAATGAACCAAATCTCCATTGAGGAATAGCAGGTTACATTTTCACCATGTAAATTTGTGTTAATTTCCAACGGTACTTCAGCCAAACATATTCGAATATAGTCAGCGATCTCTGACATTTCCCAGGTAGAGAGGTGTTGGGAGTTAATTCGCATCTATAAATCTACATTAGTCTCAGTCTAATGCATTCTGCTGAATGTCTACATTACAGGTTGAATCGGGGGCTACACATGAGTGTGACGGATCTGGGTTAAATGAACAGCATGCCTGGAGCTTTGATGCTGCAGCTGGTAATGCTTACAGTTTCTAACCCGTCACATTTGGACAGAAGGCCTTTTTACCAGAGAGCATGACAATCAGAATTCCAAACTACAAGCCAAATGCCATAAAAATAACACAATTCAACTGACTCCTGCAGTCTGCTCCCACAATGAGGGGCTGTTCTGAGCACGCATTAGGCCACACTGTGCCAAAAAACCTGCAGCGCTGACTGAATCAACTTTTTACCTTTGCAACTCAACATGATAATTAAGTAAAATAACATTAGTTCATTTTCGGCAGATTTTTATAAGGACCCAGAAGGTGCCGGTTTAGCTCATAAAGAAAACTTCATTATGTTGTCATCTGGACGTGTCTGCAACAAAATTCTACACCTGACCCTCACCTTAACCTGGTGTGTGATTGCCCCCTTAACAAACAAGGTGTAGCTCACCCTTCTCCACCTCAAAATACAGGTGAGTCGCCGACCACTTCATTACAGCGTCTGCAGCGGGCAGGGAAAGCCCAGCAGATTAGAGGATCTGCCATGTTGGCCAAACAGACTTATACATTGTCTGCTGAGAAGGGGCTGGAGGTTGGAGGTGAGAGAGGGGATGAAAAAGCACAAGGTCTTCTATGTGATTAGATAAATACCTTTGTAATGCGACAGAAAGCGCAATTCAGGGCAACATATGGGACAAGTGGCTGGAACAATTGTCTTAAATGTTAGAGGTTAGATCAGATGGTGAGCATCAAGCATCACTGAGCTGCTATATGGAGAGGGGATAGGAATTTTATGTTCTTTGCAAAACTGTGCAAACTGTTTTCATTACCTTGAAGGGAAACTAGGGCATAAAACATCCAATCAGTGAGCTTAAAATGATGTTTTTCACACCATTAATGTGGAGCTGAATCTTCAAGTTTCAACACTACAACAATATTAACTTTGTTACAGGTCTGATTTGCAACGTTCACTGGACACAAACAACAGTCACCTGTGGGTACAATAATATTCACTTCAATTTATTACATCAAACAGAAGGACAAAAAAGGAAGGCTTCTTATACACAAAGTTGTAATATGAATAAACACTCAAGCAACCATTTATCATAGAGTGCCTTGTGGTTTTACTAGGGGGGATATATAAGAAAGTTTCAAACTGGGGCTACACGATATTGGAAAAAATGACCTCACAATGTTTAGTTTTTCTGTTTTGCCAGTATATTGCAATATGAAAAAAGAAGGGACCAGATGGCTTGAATTTATTTTAAAAAACTGTTGTAGGGGAGGTCATCTGCATAGAGTTAATAAATACTTTCTTTTTTTTTTTTCAAAAACTGATAAACAACTTTTTATTGTGAAGACTTCTTTGGCTGCAAAATTTGTGGGACCTTTCTTATATAGTGCAGAACTGGTAAAAGCATTCAGATTTGACTTTGCAGTCATCATGGAGCACTTTGCGGTGCAGATTTTGTCAAACAAGTTGCATTGCCTTGTATGATAGCATTGCAGTTGCAAGAAACTGCAGACGGAGTACCTGTTTTTGGTCAGTGTCTCTTTTTTTGCGTTTGTTTTTGCGAGCTAACCTTTTTTCAGTATGTCTCTCCTGTTCCTCTCTAATTTTGCTGTGCACATGTGGAGGCAGCATGTCAACAAACTGTGTCTTGTAAATAAAAGGTAAAGAAGAAACCGAGTAAACACTGTTCTATCTGACAGATTTCTCTTGCAGATTAGTCACGGAGAATGAGAGCTGTGTGGAGTTTTCTTCTATCAAGCAGCAAAAAAAGTTGATGTGTTTGCGTCAATTTGCATTACTTCACACTGCACTTCATGCAATTTTACAAATTTATATCAGGAATAAGCATCTTTGACCACGTAGCTACTTCACGAGAATAAAAGTTTTAATGAATATTGTGGGTTTACAATTAAACCACGACCAGAGCAGAATGACAATTGATAGTATTTGGTGTTAGTTTTATGAATCAGGTGCAGACATTTCTTCTTACACATTCCATACATGAGACACATTCCTCTACCCGACCACCTATATGTCATCAGATCATTTTCTTAACCTTTGCAACCCTCAATTCTCCCTCATCGTACCTCCTGCTTCAACACGCTGTCCATTTTCCTCGCTCACTTTTCCCCCCCTCCTGTTGCTGTCCCCCTCCTCAGTAATAAGCTCCCCTCATGTATGACCTCTCCTGTCACTCCCACCAGTGGAATCCTCCACTCTCGCCTCCTTCTCTAATCTCTGCTTTACTTTTTCCATTAATCCCACATTCGGCACGAGGACGGCCGCCGCGGCTCAGCTGACATGTTGCCTTCAAAATCTGGTGTTTTTATAGGAATGAATCAAAGGCATGGAAGGGGAGCGGAGTTTAAAATTCATTCAAGCAAAAAAAAAAAAAAAAACACACAACTTGGATGCTCACTTTGGTATTCACCTGCAGCCTGTTGCATTCCTTTCAGTCCGCATCCTTCCTTCCCCGCCTCATGCATCTCATTTCTTCACGCTCCCGGCTTCCTCTTCACACCCCTCGCTCTCCGAGGTCTTCTCCCAGTTCCCAAGTCTTTCCCAAATCTCCTCAATCTCTCCTCATCCCTTTTCCCGCACATTCCCTCCCTTTCTCCCTCTCTCTCTCCATCCCTCCCCCCTCCCTCCCAAAAACTTCGAGCCGCAGTGGGACTGTTGGACTCATGCAGCCCCATGCTGAGCCGCTCCAGAGCCAAGCCAGAACAAAGAGCCCATTGAGCCGAGCAGAGACATAATGTGGGCCGCCTCTGACAGCACCGAAGATGAAGTCATGAGGTCGCCAAACAGTTAATAACGCCGGCCCATCCTCCAGCTGCACCGACAGTGTGTGTGTGTGTGTGTACAGTTTGGTTGAGGGGGGTGTAAAAAAAAAAAAAAAAAAAAAGTGAGTGTGTCTGCACGCATGCATGTATGAAGGGAGAATCTGCAGTGTGCAACGCGTGTGTACATATCTTACAGCATGTGGATGGATAAAAAGCTTTTAAGAGTGTAATGAGATACTCCATGACACTCAAAAATGTGTTCAATCACTTTGTAAATACCACAGAGGAAAAACAAAACCTTCAGAGAATTGCACTTTTAGTTTTGGCTCTGCTCCAGCCGCGATGAAGAACACCCACCCCACCCTGCCGCCGCCACCCCCTTTCTTTTCCTTTTTCTTTTTTTTCCCCTTTTCCTTATTGGAGTCTGTCTGGCGCAAAGTCTGACATGAGACACATCTCCGCAGGACTGGAGCTGTCGCTGCGAGGCCCACACTCCTGACATCATTAGACTCACAGCTCCAGGTGAGGTGTGTGTGTGTTTGTGTGCAAAAAAAAAAAGAAGAAGAAAAAAGCGTGCACGTGGGAGATTCGGTTCATGCATTAATCTCGCTGCCACTGAATGGCCACGGCCTATTAAAATGCCTTTACTGGACCACTTGCTTGTCAAGAGGCCTCCGGGCTGAGCGGTGCGTGGGACAGGGGGGGAGGAGGAGGAGGCGGGAGGGAGGGAACGGTGAAAGACAACTATGCAATTGATTAACATTAGAAGGACTTACTCAAGTTCAAATTGCACGGCCCCTCTGCTGTAAGCTACAGACATTTGTTTCCCCGCAAGTAGAATGTTTCTTTCAAAACCCTGTCTCTGCTACACATCTGAGTTCAATTCTCCGCATGCCCTCACTCTGAAAATCAATTCCTCCTCCTCTCCTCTGCTCTTTTCCTCCAGCTCTGCGAAACAGACCAGGGCGAGGGGATTACACTGTCCCTCCCCAGATCCAAGCAAGACAACAAATGGTTCTTATCAACTGACACCCCCCTGCCATCCAGGAAGAAGAAGAGGCAGAAAAACTGGCCAAGCTGCGTCGGCACGGATGTGTTTCTGGGCTCCGTCTGCCAATCGTGGCAACTCTTTTTCACACTTAAAGCCTGAGCTATTTACGAGAGCCCTGGGAGAATACGTGCACAGTACCGGAGGGTGGGAAGAACGGAGGGGAGAGAGTTGCTGCTTCTCAACCTCTGCTTCTAATCAATCACCAGAAATCACTGCCATGGTTTATGGCCTTTGATCCTGGCTCCTCTTTCGCACTGCGAGGGAGAGAGTCGGGGCGGTGCGAGGGGAGGGGGCAGCAAAGGGGGAGAGGGGTGAGAGTCAAGGCCCAGGGGGTGTGGAGGTCAGGGGAGAGAGATTAGGGGGCATAGGGGCCTTTTGCTCTCTCAAATCTGAAAGCATGTCTTGATTCAATCCAGTGAGTCTTTTTGGGAGCAGAGAGCGGTAACTGGCCTGAAATATACAACCTGCTCCAGACAAAAAACATAAATTTCAAACTCAAAGCAGCGATTCTAATGCATTCAAATAGTTCTGGATGTTTTAACTGGACATCAGCCTACATTCAGGAAGGCACTTTTATGGGACTGAAGTGCAGCATACTAAGTTTGCTGTCTCTATAAAACTACAACGGCGAGCTTTTTTTATGCTGTCTATTTTTTTATCCTATCTTCTTTACGAATGATTTAAGCAGCAGGTGCCAATGCACATCGGAAAGAAAAATGTGCTGCTAATTCTGTACAGTCCTTTTACTGCATTTAAAGCATTGCCTTGATTCAGTTGTGTTGCTTTATTCTAATGATGCACATGATTAGGCTATTTTTTGTGTCTTTTTTATTTGCTTTTTTGGCAACAAAAAAGAACCAAAATCCGGAATTTGTTCACAAACCAGAGTGTACATTGTGTCATTTACTGCATATTCATTACAATTAAGGAACTAATGAAACAGCTGTAAATGCTTCAATATGTACAGTGTCCATCTTTATGCAAATTCAATTGCATAAAAAATCCAAAATGGCAAGAAGTTCAGTTGAAGAATCTGTCTTTCTAAATGTCATTCTTTCATAAAATCCAACCCTGGTGGTTCGGCCACTAGTTGCTACTTCATCCTCTAAGTCGCAAGAGCCCAGCTGTGGTGAGGAGGAGAGCACGAGCAAACAAAACAGGGAGGACGTGGAGAAGAACACACCACAATAAATCCTCCTGGCAGGGTCAGGACACTCCTGCTTTGTTCCTCCTGGCAGGAGGGAGGCCACTGATGCCTACCGACAAATGGACAGAATGGTAGAATAATCAACTGCTGTTTCCCCACTTTATTGGTTTATGAGTTTATGGGGCCCTTGGTCGCCCCTGAGCCTCCGTCTCTGAGGGAGAGGAGTGGATCCAGCATGCAGGATGAGGCTAGTCGATGAACAGCTCCCGATGAGCTGATTTGTCCTTAAGAGGCCGGTCAGCGCTTCAGAGGCGAGTCCGTGACCCGGGTGACCTCTGACTCCGAAACCTTTCTGGTTCTCAGCGTGTCAGAGAGAATCTTAGGTTCCTTTAAGGAGCCATTGTGATGGTCAGCGTGAACTCTCACAACCTATTAGAATTAAAAATCTACGACTGAGATGTCAACTTTAAGAGCAGAACTTTTACGAGTGCATAATATGAGGGCCGACCATTTGTATTAGAATCTAACAAGGGAACTGATTATACAGGTTTCTGGGCATTTTTGGGGCATATTTATTTTTTACTGCAATATAAAGTCCTGCACCCCTATGGAAAAAGTAGAGATAACTCAGAAATCACACCGCTACAATGCCAGAAATCATACAAAGGGAAAAAGAGAAAACTGAATTTCTTTCATCTCTTTTGATGAAAAAATGGATACAACCTTAAATCAAACATTTTTAACTGTCCACAAGTACTACCAACACTGAATTGAAGACATGGTGGCTCTCTAGACATTGTCCAATTCTTATTTAAATTGGCTTCTATAGTTTTTGTCCTATCTGTAGACACAGCCTGCAGTTCAGTCAAAAATCCCTGAATTGTATGTCATAGGTGAGTCCCTACTGGCCTTATGGTTTCACCAACGCATGCAGAATTTTTATTTTTTGCCGAATCTGATTACAGAAAACTGTTTTTGGTATTTTTTTTTAAATGAAACGTATAATAAAATGATTTTCATAAAATATTACTATTTTAAGCTTAGAATTTTTGTAACAGACCAGTGTGTCATAGATGAGTAGTTCAAGGACTGTTGAAATGTTGAAAACCTGACAATTCTTCTGGTTTTTACAATTTTAGACTCTGAGACTCTGGTATGGTGCGATTTTGGTGTTATTTTTTATTAACATAATAAGCATTTCAGACATATCAGCAGGTCTTACGGTTCTTGTGGGCCAAACAAACCTTCAAGTTATAAAATTTACTTTGAAGAAGTAATGAATGTGAGTGACAAACTTATTGCCGTGACATCTGACACAGTTTACGGCCTGTTTTTTTTTTTTATTCTAATTTAATGTACCATACTTCAGTTGTGCATCCACTCAGTCCTCCTGTGTAATAAATGATATCACTGACACTTCAGTTGGTCTAAATAACTCTGCTAAACTTTTGGCTTACTTGCACTTAGAACCTCTTCCATTGGCCAGCTGCTACTGTTTTATGTCCTGTCTGGTGTCATTTTGTGTTTCCAGGTCTCTCCAGTTGCAGTTGTGAGTACAATGTTACCCCAACAGTTGGTCAGCTTGTTAGGGTGCAAACCAAATGGGCACAAATGGTGAGCATTAAGTTACCAGATGCGCAGTTGTCTTCTCCTATAATGACTGTGTCTCTCCTCTAGCTGCCATTAAAGACATAAAACTGCCCAAAAATGAACATTTATTAAGCAAAAACAAAAAAGCCTGTTAAAAAACATGATTGTTTACTTTGAGCTGCATTGTAAGACAGGAGTTTTGTTTGAGCCACCAGTTTTGAAGTTTTCATAGAGGTCTAAAGCTGCAACACTTGCTACAACAAGTAGGATGAGCACTAACCAAAAAAAAAAAAAAAAAACAAGATGCAATTCCACTACAGCTAAATTCTGGCCGCATCTCCACAGACTCGCACAAGTCTTGAGGCAGTGGCTTATATGCATCTTCCAGCAGTGGGGCCCCAGCAGGCAGATCTGGGCCTGCGGAAGTCTGCCAGACAAGAGAGGCCAGGCAGGGCTGCAGTGGGCCGGGCAGCTGAGGTTCCCCTCCGCCCTGAGTAGCAGCGAGGCTAAGCTAATCCTGCGCCTCAGGCCCCCGTGAGGTGGCTCTGCCAAAGTCTGTCCCCCTGCTGCTGCAGGAAATTGCCTTCAGTGCAGAGGTCCATGAAATGGCTATGGCTCACCAGTAAAGAAGAGGCACATCCACTGTGTGTGCACGTTTACTAATCTACAGGTAGCCTCTATATTTGACACCTCTAGTCTACATCTCATCATGAAAACAGGCACAAAGCGGTTAAATTTGCATCGCCTTTTATATATTTCGTCTGACATAAGTTTTTATGTATTTCTATGTATTATGTATGTACCATACAGAGGTCTTTTGACACTAAAAGCCAGTTTTCCTGTGTGGGGTTGTGTGTCAGGCTCTATAACGCCTCCTCCATTGTGCTGTTTGACCCATGGGCCAGCCAGCGCTCCCATGAGGTCCCTTATCCCTCCATCAGTTCTCTCTCATTAGCCCCCACAGGCAGAGCCCAGAGCAGGGTAACATGAAGGGGGCCCCTGCTTCCCCTCTCTGGTCCTCGTGAAATACATACAGCACTGCACAAATACAGATGACGTGGATCACCTCTGAGCAAAAGTGATCCGCAAACAACTCGTGCAAGTGGTAAAAAAAAAAAAAAAAAGAGCTGATATATTCATGACATTTTCCCATCAGATCTCTGGCATTTACAGTCAGGTGGTGGGTGTTCGTATTAATTTGAGGCATATATTAATCATTTCCTGTGGTAATGCGGTTCATTATTTGAAGTGGGGGGGTAAAGAAAAAGTGGAAAGCAGAGGTGGCAGCATGAGGAGGGAGGAGGAGGCGGAGGAGGAGATGGGGCAGGACACAGTGGAGAAACAGTTGATTATGAGTCCCATCAAGTGATCAATGATTTCATTAATAAGACGGATCATGCGGCTGTCATAGCTGTGACACGGGCTGAGGGATGATCTGCTCCCAACGCTCCATTTCCCCCCCAACCCTCCCTCCCTCCTTCCCTTCCTCTCTTCTCTCCCTCCCTGTCCTTCCAATATTGCCAACGACAAGGGAACGCCAAGGAAAAAAAAGAGGGGGGGAGGATGGAGCAGGGTGTCGGTGTGGATGGAGGAGATGGGAGGGAGGGGGGTTTAGTCATGAGGGAGGGAGGTGAATGGAGGAGAGGGGGAGGGGGGGGGAGGAAGAAAAGTGAAAATCCATTTTGAAACCCATTTTCAATTAGGGGTCCACAAGCTGTTATCACAGGTGTCCCAGAATGGGGGCCCGTAAGTGAAAATGTCTCCTATCCGTTTCTGAAATGAAACCTTATCTGGGAGGCACAAAGATGGCGGGGACAGCGTATCTGTAAATTACTTTCCATCCCCGCTGTTAACGGGAACTTTATTTCTGTCAGATGACATTCCCCTCTATTTACTGTTGATCATTTAAATGGCTGCCTAAAAAGAAGGTGGCCCCTCACTCTTCCCCTCTATCTCCCCTCACCTCCTCCTCCCTCCTCTCCCTCCCTCCCTCTGTATCATTCTTCTCTCTCTTCCCCATCAGAAGATTATTTTTCAATGTAGTCAAGTGCTCTCTTTCTTCTTTTAAACACTTTAGCCACGCTCTCCATTTGCGTAGGGATTTCTCTGGTAACCTACACGAAAGAGGCGCATTTGTTGCCCTTTAAGGCTTAACTTGTTCGCCTCAGAGACCCTTCCTCTTGCCCTTTTAAGCATGACCATTAAAAAAGGTCCCAACACACACTTTGTAATTTACTTTCCGTTTGTTAAAACCACATCCCTTGAGAATTTTCTGACCCGAGTCCAGTTTTTTTTTCTACCTCATCCCTCTACTTTCCCCAAATCAACCAGAAACTTTTACCCTTCTATCTCTCTTTTGCTAATAACCAGTCTTTTAGCCCCAATCCTGTGTTTTCTTTCTTTTTATTTTATTAGCAAATTATCCCATGACGACAGGATTTATCCAACCAAGGAGCATGGACATCGTTTTTTTTTTTTGTTGGTTTTTTTTGAATCGCAGGACCCAACAAAAGAATCAGGGGACTTTGTGGTCCACCTGCCTACTGAATGATGAGGACTGGAGGGGAGAGAAACCCCACCTCCCCTCCCACCAAACCCCTCCTAAAGAGCACCAATCACAGCATTGTTGTGGCACAGTCGGCCCTTTTGAGCTGTCACTGCGAGAGGAGGGGGGCACAGAAATGAATGGCACACAGGATGAAGCCACCATTTAGCCAACCATGTGGGAACGCTCTACCAGGGACTCAATAATTACTGCGTGGCCTGTTCAACTTGGACGACTTTGGGACGAGAAGGAAGAAAGAGGAAAGTTGAGAGCAGCTACGATATCTGATAAGATCAATAAGTTGATCCCAAGTCACAGAAAACGTCTGGTAGCAGAGCTTACTTTGGAAAGACCCAAGCCAAACATCCGCCTCGTCCAGTCCTCCCGCCCCCTCCTAATTATTTTCCACTTTTCACAACTTATCATAGCACGCTATTGCCGGGCGCACCACGGGGTTTCCGCTGTGCCGAGATCAGGGGCCGCTGCTCTGCTTGACGGGGGGAAATATTTCGCCGGGGCCTTTTCCTAAGAAGAACCAGTCGCCGGGGTTCCACAGCTGCTCACAATTACCTTTTGTTTGCATGGAGGCAGCGGGGCAGGGGCTACGAGGGTTAAAGTTGAGGCGAGTGTAGGGTTACACCTGATAAGAGGTTATGAGTTCTGGGGGCGAATTGGGAATGTGCTGTAATTATAACCGCACAAAGAATGTGTAAGCTATCTTATGATTCCAAGAGAGCGATTCAGGATCTAAAGGGGACCTTTTTCTCTGCAGATGAGTATCATCCTTCCCATCGTCCAGTGAATTATGAGACTGCTGTACTTTGAGGGACTTTGCATGTCATCTGACGTGGCGCAGAACAAACCTAGGCAAGGTTTCCGAGACAAACCTCGTGCTACTCAGAGCTGTAATTAGCAGCACATTACTAAGAAAAATCCACAATCACAGCACCAAATTACATCCATGCTTTTTCCACAACAAACTTTCCTTCCTCGCCGTCCCTCTAATGAATCGAACGGTGCCGGCCATCTGGGAATGAGTAAGAGTGAGCGTGTTCCCAAGATGCTTCAGGATGCATTACCTTACCCGCTTCCCGCGATAACTCCATATGGAAGAGCAAGCCACAGCAACTTATTCACCCTTTCGTGATCGTGTTTGACATCAGCAGGAGTCGAGAGCTGGGTGTCAGAAAACGCTATCAGGCCACCAGCTCCAGCTCTTACAGCTCCGCATCCAAAAAACCCTCCACAAATCCTCTCACTGCTAATGAGCACAGCTGCAGCTTAGGCCGTGGTGATCTCAACTCTGGGTTTGTTATGACTTTAGCTCAATGCTCCAAGGCTTTCCAGTCACACACAAAAAAAATCGCCGTCTAATATTTCTGATTCCATCCCCAGAATTGAGAATGAAAGGCCAGATGACGACAAGCTTAATGAACTGCAAGCTCTGCGGCGCTTTTAATAGCATGTGTTGAAGACATTGCTATGTAAACATGCCAAGGTTGCTACCAGTGAGAGTTGTACGTGAACCATGAGAAGAGAGGCAAAGGGAAATGGTCATGTGCGAGAATCTGTGCGTGTCTAAATCTTTTAATCGTGTTTTGGTGAGTTGGTCAACTTCATCATTAAATAATGAGAACATAAGCACAAGAAAGTTCCTTGATTCCCAGTAAATCAGGGACTCTAGGGCTTAGATATGTTGAGTGACGGATGGTGACATATTGTAGCCCAACCTTGACTCCCAAAAATTACATTCCTACACAGCTAAACTGCATTCTCATATGCATCTTGAAAGGGATGTATTTTCTCTCCTAAAGGTAAGACCGTGATCTTCAAAAGACCAGTTTCAAAGAGCCACAAAAAGTCCATATAAGAAGGTAGAGTTGCTGCATAAGTCAGCCTTACACCAGGTTGTAACTCTTTGTTTACTTTTGGTTTTCACTCACTGTTTAATCAGGTTTATACACCAAAACTATGTTGTGCTTTCAAGGATAATATAAAGGTTTGGATGACACTTTCACAACATTTACTACTTGTTAGAAACTTGGCAAAGTTCAGGTACCAAAACTACTTAGTTAGGTTTAGGAAAATAGCATGGTTTGAGTTAAATTATCCCGTCAAGTGATGAGTCTCGCCCTACTTCATGCATGATTGGTGGACTGAAAAGAAGGTACACTTAACCAGTAAAATAAACGACAAAGATACGTTGATTAGAAACATATCGGTGATGTGTCACAAACAAAGTTAATCTGGTAGAAAAGTAAGCTGCCCTCACTTAACTAACAGTACAGTTTAGTTAGAATTACAAGCTTTATTGTCACTATTATGCAGTGCAGACTGCAATACACAAAATTCTGAAGGCATGTGTGCAAAACTACCGTAAACAAAGCATCTATAAAGACCTTGCTAAAAGTTTTTTTTTTTTTTTTTTAAATATAAAACGAGACTGCAGAAAGTTTATGAAAAGACATTCTCAAAAAGTTAACAAGGAGACATAGTTGTATAAGAATGGAAATTTTGGGATGCAGGTCTAAGTAGCAACATGTGCATCCCAAGTTTACAGTGGTCTTAAAATCTGATAAAAAAAATAATACAAACTTTGCTAGAATTTGTGACTTTAGAGAACAGACAGATTAAACTGCAAACTGGTGTTATCAGAGCTGAAAAATCTGAACCACAATGACTGGATTTTATTTTTACAGATATGGTAGCATACAGTTTGAAAGTGTATAATCATGTACTGGGTTTATTTCTGAAGTTTTTTTTTTACCATGTTATAATTTCCATGTGGTATTTGTTATCTGCTCAAAGACATATCATGGGCTAAACAAGTCACTGTCGAGCATGTCCACCTTGAAACTGGCCCAATGACTCCATGAGTCAACTTGCAGGGAGGAGTTTCCTGTATTGTCATTCTTCTGTATAATCGATTTCTGGTTTCAATATTTACGGCTGAACTACTTTAATATTACAACTTCAAATTGTGAGTTTAGACCAGTTTTACAGTGTTTGAGTAGAGCGGGTGAGCTGTTGTGCTTTAGCTGCCATGACTAGAAACGGGTATGTGGAGAGGCAGAGAATAACTAGACTCTAGTGGAAGCAACAGCACAGAGTTACATCTGAGTCATTTTAGGGTATTTTCATGGGTAAAAAAGTGACAAATACATGGCCTCAACACAAAAATTAGGTTTCAATGGTTAAATCAACCAAAGAAGGACTTTAATATCAACCGTGTAGTGATGGCATTAGATTCACTGAGCTTTGTAATCTTATTGTTCAACACATAAGCTAGCTGATGGAGCAATTTCTTCAAACCTGACTATAGAATAACACTGACATGAACCAGTGCAGTTCAGTATGCAGTTGGAGAGAACTAGTACCGTTTGAGGTGGTGCTGGAGGCCACCGCCTTCTCACTGATGTCGCTGCGTGCTGATGAGCCCTTGGTAGCCACAATGGTCTCCACCCTCTTCTTCTTCTCAGCTGCTGAACTGGCCTGGGACTGGGTTTCCATGGCAATTGTTCATTCCTCAAGACCTCATGGAGACAGGATGACTGGTTGGGGAGAAGAAGGTGGATAAAAGATGAAGTGCATATCATGAGAAGAATAAAACAGCACTAACTTTTTTTTTTTTTTGCCAAAAGTGCGTGAGAAGCAAATAAATCATACATTTTGATTAGTTCACCAAGTTTTATTATGCTGATTTATGTAGAAGAAGAAAAGACTTCAAGACTTGTGAGGAAAACTTTAGATCTAATGTTCCCTTTTCATGATGCTCAGAGCAAACCACGGGTCAATCCATCAGCTCTGATCTGCCTTTCAGAGGCCTCATCTCCTCCTCTGCTAACTGTGGTTAAATATCCCAAACCAAAATTGAGTCCACCTTATTTTCAACTACGCCACGCTAAACTTCTGACTTCTTGTCAAGAAAACCCCAACAACTCCATAAACAGAGTAAGGCAGGACATCCTGACGAGGTTTTATATCTCAGAATAGAAGTAAAGGCAGCTTGTGGATATACTGATAATCCTGCTCTAGCAGTCTTTCCAGAGAGAAAGGAGAAACCTTAAGGGGATACCACAGAGAGAGAAACATTCACAGTCCTGAAAAAACAAGGGTTGTTTGAAGGCCCTTTTGGGAATATCATGGTGCCGGGCAATTTTTCTTTCAAAGAATAAAGGTGGTTCAAGTTAATACTGTCTGTGGGTTTAGAAGGGGTTCAGCCAACAGTCTAGCAGACATGCTGCTCAGTTCAGCACCTCAGAGGCCGTCTACAAGCTCAACTCTATCTAGGTCATGGAGGTCTCTGATTATGGAGACAACATGGTGATGCACCACAACCATTCATTTACACAAAGTACAGGACGGTTCCATTCGGTCCAATACAAAGCCTTTAGTTAGACTCCATAATTCACGGATAATTACTGGAAATATTTAGTCTGACAAACATTTTCTTTACAATAAAGACCAGCTAATTACCTGACTGTGCTATTTAATTGTCCTCCACTCTATAAACACACACAGATACAAAGGCAGTAAAGTCAGCTGTAATGCAATAAGAGTGCTGCTGAAACTAGAAGAAGGGGTGGGGAGGGCTGATTTTTTACCAACTCCCCAAGGAAGGAAGGCAAGGGGGAAGTGGTGAGGGGTAAACTTCAGACAAACACTGCGCGCTTTGTTTGTTTTTTTCCCAACCCCCTGAAAAACCAGAGTCTGTCATCCATTCTGACCCGACAACAACATCTGTAAGCAATTGCTGGCTTACGAAAAAAATGAGAAGGGAAAAAAAAATAACACAATGCAATTACTCCCCTACCAATCAAAACAGAATTAAACAAGAGCTTGTCCTCTAATCACTCCCACATGAATACATGTGTAGCCGTCATCCCCTACCAAAGACATTTTTGTCCTACTTGCACAGATATCATCTCAAATCACTACTGTGTGTGTTTGATAGAGTGGATGCTTTCATTTCTGGGGGGCTGTTTTTTTTCCGAGTTAATTGCTAGAATATGTGCGTCTGTGCATGCATATTTGGACGTTATGATGACTGATCATAGGTGCCACTCAACGACTTCTTTGAAACTGTCATTACATCATTCTAACAACTGAACTCGAGTAAAAGCAGCAAAGGATTGGAGAAAGAACAAGTCGAGAACCTGCTTTACAGCTGTTACTGAAGAGCTCTCAACATGTTTTGTGTGCGCAGCGTGCATACATGTACGTGTGTCTTCTTATCACCCCCAGGTGAGTCAGAGCAGAGCCAAAAAAGAGCTGAAAGTGAAGTAAATATGAGGGTCAGGATTGGGGGGTTTGTACAGGGGTGTGAGGAGAAAGCGGAGCATTCCACTGGTCGGGCAAATATTCAGAAGTCCAAGCCACTGAAGCGTGTCTGACGGGCCTTTTGTGTTCCACAAGGCAGGCCACAGTTCCAAAGCAGCAATTAAAAGCAGGACCTTTTCACCCATAATCCCTCTGACCTGGACGCCCACACCCAATCCTGCAGATGTTCCTGTCTCTGCCTTTCGTGTTGCTCATTTTTGCCCCGTCCAAGTCTCCAAAAACCCTCCACGCAACACTGTGTTTATACGAAGACATCATTATGAGGAAGGAACGCTTCTGGATGTGAGAAACTTTTGCATAAAATGTTCAAGTAGGGACAGAGACCGGTGCTCCCTGTGCCAACAACGACTAATCTACCTACAAGTCTGATATCATATTTTCATGTGCATTTACATGTGGCAGCTGAGATGTAATCATCTTTATGAGAACTACCTTACATAGCCTGCACCAGCAGTGTGTCACAGAGGCCTGGCACAAAAGAGCGACTTACAAGTAGGCATCGGATGCTGTTGTTACCCAGAATAAATGTTAATTTCATATTAATGTCTTTCCCATGAAATATCTGTCCTACACCCAATTAGAGAAGAGAGAAAGAGGGTGTATCTTTATTTGTGTTCAACTGTAATCCTTCCACACAGAAAGGGAGGCGATTAAACAGGTTTAAAATACCACAATTCAGACTGTTCCCTCAGAAAAAAAAATCTTATTTTATAAGCACATTAAGCAAATCAATTTAACATAAATTATACGCCTTGGTGACAAAGGCACCGAGTTGAAAGTCATCTGCAAATTGTACACATCAAAGTGAAACACTAAAATAAACTTTTGCCTTTGATAGAAAAAAAAGCAGTTTTTCTTTCTTCATGCAAGCTTAAACGAGTACTAATGGTATCAAAAAATCACTGCCTTTTGTCATTTAAAGGCGACGTCTTTACAAGCTTAATTTTATGAAACTGCTTAAGGTGTACTTCTAATTTGGCTGCATTCTGCCATCAGGAACACATTTTACAAATGCATGCACACACAGAGGAAGTGGGGGACATTTATATATAAACTCTTGAAGTGTCTTCTTAGATTTGGCTACCCCCCCTCACAGACGGTGTACTGTATTTGTGTTCATTTCATTAGGGGCGACTGTTCAGTGTCGAGGGCCCCCTGAGGGGGAGACTGGCAGCACCGCAGCATTCATCATCATTACATCAGCGACCACCGAGATCTGCTATCTTAGGCTTATCAACACTGCACAAACGCACCGCAGCACAGCGAGTTAGAGGGGAGGGGAGAGATGGGAGATGGAGACGATTGAGGGAGATTGTGAGCAAAAAAGTGGGATAAGGGAGAAAATGAATGGGGTTGAGGTGGTGGAGGGGGGGGGGCGTGAGACAGAGCGTGTGTGCATTTAAGTGTGTGTTCATGTATGCATGCATGCATCTGTGTGCGCCTCACTGTGCCCCTGCATGCCTGCACATGTTTTCCTGTGTGTACAATGTGTGTTTTGCACGTTTCGCAGCTATGCCAACAATATTAAGGGCTCCTTCACAGCTGGAATAACTAAAACACCGAGGGGCGAATAAGTGGAAGGAGGAGGAGTCGGAGTCCTTGAGCAAGATTAGCTGAATCGAGCAATAAAACAGAATGTGCTGGCTATGGGCTGCATGTGTTCGCACTGGATGGGGTCAGAGTGAGGGGATGAGACCCCCTTAAGGAGACAGTGGAAGTGCTCGCTTGTGGTTGGAGGGCCTGTCATGGCTTCAAAATCCCATACTCGATAGCTCATTGAGGAAACCACATGGTCGGGTTTCCATGTTGCGCTCTACACTGCACTTATGGCTTGCCCTTGGCCCTGAAAGGCAAAGGAGACGGAGGGAGGGGTGGGATTTGGGATTTGGTGGCTGTGGCTTCCATTCACCAGTTCAAACTTAACATTGTGCCCAGATGGCACTAAGTCTGGCCTACAGCTGATGGGGACCAGCCCCTCAAGTAAGGGCCATTTAGCAGGAATTAGTCACACCCTGCCACACACACATCAAATCCCAGAAATGCACATGCAAACTGGTTTAGTGCGCGATCTTCTCACCCTTTTGTGTACTCTGGCACGGCTGAGCTGTTCAGATTCCACGTCATTTACATGTTTCTATATTACCCTGCGACGATGTGCGAGTCCAACTTTTAACTGTAAAGCTTTAAGTTGAGACTTCTCCTCGGTTCGGTAAACTTATGAATGCTGCACGGAGAAATTAAATATATTTTAAGTTTTTTCTGCATTAAGATTGCACAGACCTACTTGTCTTCAAATAATTTTACAGGTGCATCATGTTAATAGCATCAGCAGACAATCAGGGCTGCCTGTACAAGTGCACTACACACAATTTCAAAATAAAAGGTTCGCTCACATGAGGAGTGTTTTGGATGTGTTTTGTTTTTTGTCAAGGACAAACAGAGCAACAACACAGTCCATCAGTATAGCTTTCAGCACAGCTAATGAGATTATCCTCGGATGCGTCTTGCTCCCTCAGACCTCTCCACTTACGACGCTTTGGAGAGGCTGGTGAGGGACCCTGCGTGTTGCACAGCAGAATGAGCCGAGCGCATCTTACATTCCTGGGTAACAAACCCACACGATGTAATCGTAACGCTTACACGACGCCTCTTTTGCGCTCGCTACCCAGTAGATAAGGGCCAAATAAAGCGCGTGCCACAATGGAAGTCTTGCTCCTTCTCCCCACGGCCCCCTGCTTATTAGACTGTTTATTTATATATTTTGACTTTGCATTTGTTCGTGAACCACTTGTTTCAGGGCAAGTGGGGCTGCGACGACTGAGACAATGGATAATGCAGGCAGCTTTGTTGCCGTGGTGGCCCAGTTATGCGGTATTGGTTTCCCCCCCTCTGCTCCCACTTTGTTCGTTTTCTTCCCATGCTAGAGCCTTTGTTTGATTCGGACACTTTTCCTGATTCTTGAGAAGAAGGGGAAAGATGCTTGTTCAGCCCTTTACTGAAGGCAAAAGCAAACAATGCAAGCTATTACTTCAGCAGAATATCACGAAGGTCTTTGAGAGGACGAGAAAATCTTTCATTTCTACATGCGGAAGTTTCCAAGGTTGCCTGAGTGTCTCTTAAGAGTGACTTGAAAATCAGTTTTCAGAATAATTACTGCAGCTCCAGTGCACTCTTAGCTAAGTTTTCCATTCAAGTGGCCCCTGCGCATGGCACATACTGTAAAGCACAGGAGAATGGGATCTGTATCCTGTCAGTGGGCCTCTCAACTCCAGTGAAAACAGTTCTGTGTTTGCGGAGGCATTCTTCATACAGAAGGCGCTCTGCACGATGCCACAACCAGAGCACGACATCCTTTGCCGTGCTTTCGCGGCAAAGAAAGAGTAGCGTCGCACCGCTGGATGCGTCGCTCGGAAAGCACGGCTCCTATATAACGCATGTGTGCAAACATGGCACAGGAGATGTTTGAGAGCCGGTGTGTTCGGGAGTAGGTGCAACAGCTGCTCTGTACGCCTTTCAGTATGCAAGTGCAATCACTGCACGCAGCACATAAGTAAGCGAGGGGGACCCCAAGGGAGGGGATGAGTGGAGGAAGAGAAATTCCTGCTCTGATGAAAACCTCAGACACATCTCTCTCTGCCTGCTCTTCACACGTGCACTCGGATCAAGCAGATAGATGGTCCTGTGCAAACGTAGTGGCAGCAGGTATGGCTGTGACAGAAGGTCTTCCTGCTTAGCTCAGGGGACTGAAGAAACACACTCTTCTCATCCTCAGACTGAAGTATATCACAAAGAGCAGGGCTATTTGAGGTAATCCAGAGGCAGTACAGCTATTGTGAAACTGTCCTGCCCACTTGGGCTTGAAGTTCCTTTTCTCTTCCGTTCACTTGTCCGCCTTACTTATGTTGCACATACTCTCGTTTCCCTCCTCCTTTCTATCTCTCTTTCCTTTCCTTCATTCCACTGTGTCATTGGAATAAGTGTTGGAGTGGAATGAGTCAGTGCCGCTGTGTGATTAATGACGGGCTCTGGCGTCTCTGGGGCCGAACACTAAAAACAGCCAGGGGGCAGTGCGATAATGCACAATAATAAAGCCAGCAGACAATCAGCCAGGCAAAGCAAGGCCTATTAGCTAGCCCCATCAGGACGGCTAAGTGAGAAATTAGCCCTTCCCCAGCTCCGCCACAATTCATCAAGTGCTGCCCCTGAATCCCCCCTCAAGAAGTCATAATGTTTACTTAAAGACTGGCCTCGATGCCCCAGCGGCGAGCTTTATTGGCTCTTATTAATTCCCATCCTGGCCCTCGCAGCCATGCCATTTAAACCGAATTAAAGGGGTGAAAATTGGATGAGATGAAGTTGTCTTGCTGTTTGGCTGCTCGCGTGATAAAGACGGACCCAAACAGAGGGAGACTTGGAAAAATGAGGCGGGAGGGCAAACAAATCGGGATGTAAAGGAATGCTGAATGAAGCTGTCCTGAAATGCGCTGCAGTCAGTCAAAGGAATGCAGGGAGAGAGAGAGAGGAGGGGGGGTTAAAGGAAGAGAAAAATGAAGAGTATTGCTTTAATGCTATACTTCCTGTGTGGATGGGAACAGATTCAAAAGGGTAGCAGTGGGTCACACATTCCACGGATGGAGATATGGGTGATTTTGTTGTATCTTTGCATTTCCCTTATCTTAAATCAGACGGCATGAAAAATCCGTTAAAATAAGGTCAGTGTATGAGAACTTAAATCAACATGGCAGTGATGGACAGGAGGAAAGATGTGGGGAAGGAGTGCACTGACATATACATAACAGACGCTGAAATTACTGATTAATCACAGTGAAGCATGTTTTCTTGTTCAGCTTCTGTTTGGTTTATATCAAAATATCTTAGAGGAGTTATCCTGGGTCCTAGAAACTTTCTCAAACCTTAAAAGCTACCGAAACAAATCAACAGATGAAAAAATACTGTGAATGATCAGTGTTTGTAGCCCCTTAAAGTCATTAATTGACATTTTCACCTCCGAGAATGTTTAAGTAGAGCTTCACGCCGCGCTGCATGGATGCGCTGAACCCTGTGCTGGTCTGTAAAGTGCAGCACACAAGTTGAAAGTCTCATCTATGTGAACAGTGAGTCTGTGTTGCAGGATTGGCGGCAGGTGAGTGTGTTCTATAGAGTAAGACGGAGTATACCGCGGTGGAGGTGCGAGATCAAAGACAGCTGAAGCTCAGAGGGAGTCCCAGAGACTTGGAGCTCCCTGACGGCTCTCCCCCACGGCAGCGCAGGGAGACAACTCTCTCCCTTCACTTTCATATCAGCCACAGAGCCCCCCCATCCCTCTGCACTGGCTCGTAGGCTCCACACACACTCAGGCAAGGCGGTCTCAGAGGATTTCATCGTGCTGCCAAAGCCACCTACAACAACACTCATGGATACACACACGCACACTGTTGCTCATCAGAATATTTCAGATTGCAAAAAGGACTGATTTGGGGAGAAACTCGCAGCCAGATGAAAAACGAGTCACGCAAGACGATATCACAGGCTGCACAACACTGGAATGAGATGCCATAAACCTAACAGCGCTGCCGAGCATTCGGCACAAAGAAAAAACTTCCCATAAACTCCAAACAGCACAGTCACAAAATGGCCCCCTGAAAAATCCCCAGCATAAAGAGCTAGGAACAAGACTGTCATTAGACAGGCAGCACCCTCAGGCCTGCCGACTTGATTGTGAGGAAGCCAAACATCTGGCTGTGTTTACTTGTTTCAGCTGTTAGCAAACCCCACCTCAAATGAATCTAGGAGCCGTAACGCCATCGCTTAGGACAGCTCCTAAACAAACACCGGCTCACTCACTCACCTCCTGCGAGCTCCTCAGACAGAGCCGGGCCGAGGCGGAACGCAGGCAAATAAATTCGTGAGAAGGAGGAGGAGGAGGAGGCCTTAATTGGAGCGTTTGACGGGTGCCTGGGGTTAATTGGGAAGCATGGAGAGCAGCTGGCTCGGCACTGGAAGTTGAGACAGGGATAATAAGTTCACCCTTTGCAGGAGAGACAGTTAGTGATGAATCAGATCAGAGGAACGGTGTACTGTAATCATCCTCACATCTCCCCTCCTCCACCTCCTGACAAGCAGAGACAACCTGGCTTCCAGCTACGCAATCTGGCACCTATCACACAGGACTGGCAGTCACATGGAGGAGATCACCCAGCGCCGCTTCACACACACTCTTGAGTTCATTCAGCTAATCACTCACACACACAATAATTCTTACCTCTAGGACACGGAACCTAGTTTATCAGTTCGCCGGTCGATGTATGTAAATCTCTCCAACAATGTGTGTACTAATGGCTTATTACCCTCCGTTAGCTGGTTTGCATTGATCTCTATGCCAGAGGGAGATGGGGAAACTGGAGCAGTTCGCTGCTCATATGTACCGAGCAGGACTATAATCACATTCCAGCTTGTTTCAATAAAAGACAAACATTAACATAAACCATCTCAAACACACTAAAACCTTCACCCCCGCTCGGTCCGTGCAAGAAAAAGGAGGGAAAAAAAACTTTCCTGGATTACAGGGTAATCAGGGCCATATGGGATGGGTCTGTAGAACTTTGCGTGTCTCTCTAAAGTGCATAGATTGTCTCCGCAGATTACGAGTTTTATTTTTTTCCTTCCGAAGGAGAAAATGTTTCGCCAAAGAGAAGAGAAGTGATTCCAGCAGCAGTAAAGGGTTTAGATGTAACACCAAACTCTGTTCCTTCTGCTGGGAGGGTGTCTGAGGGAGCATTTGGGGGCTGAAGGAAGCCCAGGTAGAGTCATAGGCAGTAATGGGAGGAGACAGGGACTTAGGGCGCCACACAAAAGCCAGGCTTTATAAATAATTCCAAAAGCTAACAGGATCCCTTGTATGTGTGAATCTGTGAAATACATTCACACATGAATGCACACACACACACACACACACACACACACACACACACACACACACACACACACACACACACACACACACACACACACACACACACACACACACACACAAACCCCTGCCACCAGGGGGAATAAGGGTTATTCACACACTGCTCCACTGGGGCTGTTGTGAATCTGACCTGCTAAATTTGGGTGAATATCTTTCTTGCATAGATGATGCAAAAAAAAAAAAAAAACAAGTCGTGGAAAATAAAAAACAGAAATGTCCTTTTTTTTTTTTTGCACACATACATTTACACGCTCACACACTCACTCACTCATAATGCAGGGCAGCAAAGCACACCGGAGACCTGTCTTGTAAATCTCTTTGTGAAAGCAGCTTTGGGGGGTAGACAGGGGCTTACATACTGAGCCCTGAGGTAGAGCTACAGACTCCACTCCCTCTAACCCCCCCATGGTCTTTCTGCCTCTCCCACACACATACTCGGCGCTCTCATGTTCCCTCTCTTCCTCACTTTCCATCTACCCCACATTTCCTCCTCTTTTCTTGCCCTTCTTTCACCTTTTCTCACTCCCTCCCACCATTCTTCCCTCTCGCCTCTCTCTCCTCCCCTTTTTCGTCCGACTCGGGGCTCCAGAGCGCCAGTCCTTAGCCCCCGCAGGCTCCCGTGGCGTTGCGGTGACTAATGTCCTGCCTTTGCTCAGACAATGAGTTTGAGACTGAGCCGGGAAAGTGTTGAGGAGGGGAAAAAGACTCTAGCACCTTTTGACAAATGGAACCCTTCGCACTCCCATGCCCACTGAGGGAGGCTTTACAATGTTGCGCTCCACGGTCCACGTCCTCCGAGGGACGGCTGCAACCCGCAAAGCCGCATCTGAGGAGGGGTGGGGTGGGGTGTGGGGGGATATAATGAATTCTTTGGGAAGTCTAACCTGGCTTTCTTCATGAATAAGATATATTTCCAAAGCATGTCGACCCCTCTTAATAAAAACACCAGTCTGGCAGGAATAGCCAAAGCCGTTTTAGGGCCATGTACACGTTAATATTTCTGTTTCTCTATAAATTTTCAGAGACCCACTTCTTTCCAGGCCTGTCACTGCAAGGCCGGGCCTACAATTTCCTCCTGTGGATGGTAGAAGAGGAGCCACGAAGACAAACTTGTCATTAAAAGCGGCCCGAGTCGATCTCTTTCAAGGAACTCAAACTCTTGGATGCTCCCCTCCTCTTCCCCACGCACCCTACCCCCCATGCAACCCCCTGAAAGGAACTGGGCTTTGTCTGAAGGAGCAAAAGAGAGAGAGGAATCCCCCCCGACTCACCCACCCACCACCACCACCTCCACACCCCCCCAACCCTACCCTACCCTACCCCCCACCCCCCGCCGCCCCAAAAAAACCCTGTTCCTCACTCCCTGCGGAGTATTGTTAAAACACAGCCCCCTCTCTTTTCCGTGGCCCGGGCTCTTAAAACAGCGTGCTTTGCATGAGAAAAAACGATTAGTCTTCAAATGCTGCGCTGTCAAAGGAGGGCTCTTTCAGGTCGGAGAAGAAATTTGCTCAGATAGTAGAGTTCCCCCTTTTGTTTTTTTTCCAAGATGAGGCATTATTAGAGCCGGGGTCTGTTAGCATTCATTACTGAAAGGAACACACTAAAGGGGTTTATATGGGATACCCCTCCTTTTCCAACTTGCCCCAAGTCCACAGCAAGACGGAAATGAAGCGGCAGAGTGGGGGAAGAGGTACTCATCTAAACATGTTTGGAGAGCAGAGAGAATGTCTGGGCCTGCGCTTCTTTCAGGTATTAACCTTGGGATTTACATTTGACATTCAAACAATAGGCGCCTCCTTGACCTCCACTCCAGGATGCAGCAAGACTTCATGGATAACTCCCACCGAAAGACAACTGCAAGCAGCATGGGATTGCAAACATGCGGGGTTCACGTTGTGCATGACAACACATAACTTAATTACCGGTGAGAGGACAGGAGTTATATTTAGAAGATGCTCATTTTTTTAAAAATAATTTTGGCGATAAAAAAAAGTGCAACCCCGGCTTCACACATCAAGAAGCAGGGGTAAGTGACAGATCATTGTTCACAGCAAGCGGCCAGTTCATCCGTCTCCCAATCGCCACCCTGGACAAGAAAGCGCAGACCCCCTCACGGATGCCACAACCCACTCCCATCAAAGCTGACACAATGCCACATCTGCAATAACAGCCCCTGCCCCGGGAAAGTGTCTCTTTAGGCGCTCAACTTCTTTTTTTTTTTTTTTTTTGCTTTTACACACACACAAACACAGTCCGCAAGCAAACTGAAGCACTTCACCTCTTGCTGCTATACTTCACACCGCAGACTTAAAGACATTTTTACTGCAGCTACAGCAAACAGAGGAGGGGATGAGTGGCGGCCACATGCAGGCGCGACCTGTCCTGCTTCTCCTCAAGTGTGCGAGGAAAGAAAACGCAGTCAGTAGCTGGCACACTCTGCATTCTTACACACAAAACTGCGCATTGGCAATAAAATTCACCTACAACAGGCCCTATGTTAAGCTGTCAAACACACATTCACATCCCTTGATTCAAATTTATGTGACTGTTTTTCTTCTTTTTTTTTTTTATTGCCGTCCTCTGTGTCTCACTCCGGGAGAGCGGAGGCTAATTGTCAGGTCCAGTTGGAGTTTCCAAAAAGGCAAAAGCCATGGAACAAAATATAAAATGCTCTCTTAGCTCCACTAAGGCAACTTGAGCTCCCATTTTTTCTTCTTGTTTTCTTTATTCACATACAAAAAAAAAAGTTGCATGCAAGTGAGACGAAAAAGACAAATAAATTTTTTTAAAAACTTCGAAACCAAGTGTGTGAATGAGCAGCAGGCTGCATGCATGTCTAGTGTGATGAATGTATGACTGTTTACTCTGGCTGCAAAAGCCCCAAGTGTATTAAGATGCCTGCATGTGAGTAATATACATATCTGAAATTACAGTTTGCTATCTTGAGTCTCATACCCGCTTCATCGCTACTTCCTCCCCCCTCTCTGCTTATCCAAAGACATCACCCGGCTTGAAAGGTGCCTTTAGCAGGCTCCTTGAAACGGGGAGTGAGGGGTCCCGCTCTGGGACAATGATGGTGGAGGTGGAGGGGAGCCGGGGGAGCAGGAACACATAGCATATTAAATCTGCTGGCGGAGCTGGCTCGTCCACGCAGAGAGCCAGAGAGTCAGATCTGAGGCATGCCCTGAAGGGATGGCTGGGCCTGGGGATTAGGAGGCCAAGGAGAAGCCCTCGCGCACCCGAAGACCCCTTCTTGTCTCTGCTCGTACGCAAATGCATCCAGACGTTTTTGACGCTCCTCAGGTTTGCCATCTCAGCCCAAGTTTTCGTAGCACTCCTCCTCGCAAAAACCACACAAGCGCACACACACACACACGTTTCCGCCCGCTACTCATGCACTGCCTCCCCCTTTCCTCAATCACTACCTCTGTCTGACTTGTCCTCTTTCTTTCCCCACTGTGTCTGTTTCATTTGATGTCAACATATCAAAGTACCAAATCATCAAAGTACGAGATTTCTTTTGGGGGCCCATCTATTCAAGCACATCGGATATATGCAAGGGAAGCAACAGCTCATCGTAACACACAGGGAATTCCTCCAAGCTTTCACTGGTCAGACGTTCTCTGTGTGTTCATTTACTAAAAATAATTAAAATAATGGTAATCACTTTTGACTTTTCAAGAAAAAAAAAAGCACAAAATTTCCGCAACAACCTGCAGAAAAACCTACAAACCTTCCAAAACAATACACAACTGCATTCATTATCTTAAGGATAATCAACTTCCTTAACATCACCCTCGTTTTAACAAAACATTTGCCACCTCTTTGAGTGCTTCAGCTCGCGGCATTAGCACAACAACACAGCTCATTAGGGCCTCTTGCATACAAACCTGATAACAGGTATTCTCCCTGCAGGGTGTAAAGGGCCTGAGGACACAAGCTGCCTTTAGCTTTGAATGCAAAGCCCTTAAAGAAGAAAAAAAAGAGGAGAGGGGACCATACCTCAAAAGCTAATAGCATGTCATCTCCCTGCATTAACATGACAGCCCTTATTCTGCCAGGTCACCAGGTCACAGGTGTCCTGGGCCAACGTGCCCGTGTATAACGTTACCAAAAGGAGTGCCTAAAGTTGAGATAAAACAGCACCATGCTGCTGCTGCTGCTGCTGCTATCTGACGGACTGATTCCTGAAAAAGGAAACATTATCCGCCTGCTCCTCACGCATGGACGTTGAAGAAGCACAGAGCGGCGATGATGCATCTTTTCTGGCTACAGTAAGCGAATGGCTCCGAGTTGTGCATCTCATTCCGGCAGATTAGCATCTTAAACACTGCTGCATTCATCCTTGCTGCTGCATTATAATGAGACAAAGTCACTTTTTTTTGGGCAAAGGTGCACCAGAGTGTAAAAAGCAGCAACCTTGGATATCACCTTTAGTTTAAATGTGATAGCAGCAGCAGTAATATTAGATATAATATCCTTATTTCTAAATGGATCGTCACTTTCTTTTATATGATTTATTACATTTGACACAATTTGAAATGTATAAAAGCATGTGAATTTAAGTCTTTATTTGTGTCTAAGCTGGTTCTCTGCAATATTAATTCTTTCAAAATAAGAATTAATTTTATATATCAGCCATGACATTTAGATTAATTACACCTAATCACCCAATTTAAAGAAAAATGTACAGTTTGAAAATAAAACAAGATGCTTTTACAACTGTGGCCTCCAATAATGACATATAAAGGCAACAATATGATATTTTCAATTATAAGGATTATTCTAAAATGCTTAATTAACAGATCACAGGCCACAAAATGCAAAATAAAATCCGAAGAATGAAATACAGTCCTCTTTAATTCCTACAAATAAAATTAGTTATAAAAATCTTTATTTTAAAATTTTAGATGAGGCCCACAGTTGTGTGATTTAAGGCCTGACTTGTCGGTTTAGTATTTTTATGTGAACTGTGTGATTAATTTTCCACATGCACGTCTTGTGAATGTTATTCTGTTATTACAAATAAAACAGGGGAAATATTAAATGACAGTTTATGTGACAGTCCCTTCTTTTATTTTATTGGAGGAATGTAACCAAGATCTGCAAAAAAAAAAACTCTGCTCAAAGCCAAATCCGCAGCTAAGACGAATGATGGACCTACCTCATAAAAAACAGCTAAAAGGAGGTAATTTTTTTTGTAAATCTGAGCGAATGTGCGCTGTTAAACATCTCATTCGGTGTGTGCAGTCGCTGCTCCGTCTCAAGGCAGTCAAACCTCCGTTAATAATTTGCCATGTGTCAAAAAAAGGAGGATTTGAGCTGCACCGCATGGCTGAGCACCTCGGACCCTCGTCGTCTGTATGAAACCCGAGAGCAGACAAGCAGAAAAAATGTGGAACAGCTGGCGGAGGACAGGAGGGAAAGTTTCAAACAAATAACTGCACATGTGGAGGCTTCGGGGGCTTTTTCATGTCCCGGACCCCCTCAAAAAAACACACACTTCTGTATCCTGATTTTTTTTTTCCTTTTGCCACCCTCCAAAAGCCTCATGTGAGAGTTTTTCTTATTCCAGTGTTGATTTAGTTTTTTTAAATAAACCCTGCAAATGCTACAGTAAGTCCATGTTCTTTTAAATTACACAAATCCCAGTGTTTTCTAATAAATCTAGTGGATTTATACTATTTCTCGTTTTTGCCTCGGACCCCCATAAAACTCCCCACATGGACCCCTGCAGGGCCACAGACCTCACTGTAATGGCCTTAAATTTCCCCGAGCACATGCACATGCCTTCAAACACGCCGTGATGGATCCTGAAACAAGCTCCTTCTTTTTGTTTTTGTCATTTTAAATATTTTTTGCCAAATTGCAAAACGAATTAGGAGCAGCACTGATGAACTACTACCCCTGAAGTTCTGTAGAAATAACAAGAAACTACAAGAATTCTATCATTTCACTGAGATTCTGCTATTTTAACTTTTCCACTGTGCCAAACTCTAGATATTTTTTCCAGCGCTAGTATTTCTCCTGTGTGTGTGTTTGTATAAACTTTTAATCTTGGCAAATATTATAAGCTGAAACAAGTATTGTAAATAAAATGTCTGACTGCTAGATAAGGGTGCAAAAATGAACTATGTGTGGATGGTAAAGGTCAAAGCAGGGGTCAGCCACAGGTTTTCTTAGATTTAAAATAAAATAGTAAGCAAACTCATGTATCCTCTCACGAGCTGTCTAACAGGGATAAAGCGAATCAATAACAGACACTGAAATATGAGCACACATGCACATAAATATGCATGTCCCCCCCACATACACACACACCACACCCCCTACGCGCGTTTCTTGAGGTAAAACTCCAATAAAGTTTGCAGAAGTTCCCAAAGTTTCACCCCAAAAGCTCTCCCCACAGTGTTTTCATCTCCTCTGTCACACGTCAAACTTTCAAATACCACTTTTTTTTTGCAACTTTACACAACTTCAAACTAGTTCTGAGATGCACATCTGTCCTTTTAGTTACTTGTTAAGTGTGCCATCTAAGAAGCAGCAGAGAATGCATCACACCCAGGCCAAGTGTGCCACAGTCTGCGGTGCGTTTTCGGCCACTTTTGGGATCAAACATCGAGGCTTTCATAGCTGTTTTTTTTTTTTTAACAATCCACGAAATCTAAACTTGTATGAAATTCCATCGTTTTGAAATATGAAACCTCCACCTCTCCACTGACTCGCTGCTTTTCTCTACTTTAAAAGTGGACAAATGCGCGCAATACAAGAATATCCCTGCATGTGTGTGTGCGAGAGAGTGGATTTCTAACAGATTACTTACTTCTTTCTGGATGACTTCCTTTTGTAATTCTTCTTTTTTGGGGAAAATCTTCTTTTAGAAAAAAAAAACCTTTCTTCTTCTCCTCTTCCTAAGTTGCAGATGTGCCTCTGGAGTTGCCTGCGACTTCTTTTTTTTTCTTTACGCTGCAACTCCAACTCCACAACGGCGCTGCCAGAGTTTTTCCTCTTGTCTGTCTTTCTCCTCCTTCTCACAGTTTGCTGTGTTCAACCACCGCCGGACTACCACCATCAGCCCGCCGATAATATCTGCCGATAGCAGACCGCAGACGTGCGTAAAAAACAACATAAGCGTCAGAGAAGCGCATGGAGAGTTGTTATTACATTTAGTGCGTTTTTTCGAGAAGAGAGAGGGCGAAGTGTGGGACTCCAGCTGCTCCTTCCCTCGCTTGACTCCTCCCTTCGGATTGCTCCCTCCTTTACTCACTGCCTCCCTCCTTTTTTTTGATTTGGTGTACCCCCTTTCTTTCCTTTTTCTTCCAGTAAAGCAGCATTTTTGGAGACTTTGATCCTCAGACGTGCTCATATTTATGAGGAAAAGAAGAAAAACCAACATCAGTTTTAGACTTTACAGAAGTAGAAAGCAAGGATGGCTGTATTTAAATGAGAAAAAAAACAACGTTTTAACTAAAATAAACTATTTTCCTTTTAGAAATTTGGTTCTGAAAGTTTCAGCGAGGTTTTTTTGGCACAGTTCAGAGCTGCCAGTCACTTGGCACAAAAGTTTAAATAACACTGAGAAACATACTGACTTTATTGACATAAATCTCAATAGTTGAAGTTACAGGGCATGTGTAACACTGTGTAATTAAATTAACATTTAAATAAAAATCCCAGACCGTGTTCTCAGTCAAAACCACCCACTTTACATTCACTCATACACCACACCATAAACTGTTGGTTTATGAGGGCTAAAACAGTCTCCTGGGTGCTACCTAACGCTGCGGTGAGGCAGAGGGCAGCCCTCCTGTAGGGTTAGGTATAATCAATATACATAATCAATATACAGGGAAATTATGTGGTAAGAGAGGTCTTTAGGGTGCAGCTTCAATCAATGAAGAGGTGGGAGTTTGGGGAGGAAAATCACCCGTTAATCGTTTAACCAGGATTTGAATGTGCGTGTGTGGCCGAGAGGTCAAGTCCGTCACGACACAGTTTGGTCCATTTATCCTGATTTTTAACACACAAACGAAGAAATCCACTCTGTTTGATTTAAAGAAAGATCTCCTTTTTTTTCATCTCTCCGGGATGCTTGTTATGCTGATAAAGTCAGCACCGGCTAATTACTGCCTCAATCAATCAGAGCCTAAGATCTTCTGTCACGACTGTCAACATCTTTGTCATCATTTTGGGGAAAAAAAACTGTCTGATTCCGACTGTGTCACAGTGCGATGATTGGATTTTTAGATGTCAAAGTTGAGCAAGTTGGCAAAACCGCAAAGCGGGATGAGTGGTGTGAGCAAGTATTTTAAATATTCCAGAGCAAGACAAGACAGGGATGTGACTCACGTGTTGTCGATTTATCAGCAAATGTACGAAAACAAACACATTTTGGGACTTTTTTTGTATAAATGTCAGAGAATACATTTGGATTTGATGTTTTTGGAGGCTAAATACATAAGGTTATGAAGTTAATGCACACATGCCCAACAATTGGTGTCAATAAAGTGAAAATTCTGGTGACTACAGGAAGCAGGAGGAGACATTCGGAGGTGCTCTGTAAGACACGACTAATTCTCCTGTCAGTTTGTCAGGCAGTGCTCATCTGGCCTGGACTACACAGAGATAAAGTCCTTGTTATGAATCTCTCAAAGAGAATCCAAGGAACGTGGTAGTGGAGGTAGTAAGGATGAGGAGGGAGGGGGGGCAATGGAGGGAGGAGATGGAGGGTGAGGGTGGGAGGAGGTGGGGGAGAGAACAAGAGGGTAAAGGAGGAGGGAGGAGGTACACATGGGCATCAGTAGGGTTAGCGGCTCCCGAAAGTATTTCATCAAAGAGGGCCAGGATCCTGGGGATTGAGATTCTGCCTGGAGGCAAGTAACCAATGGTCTCCCAAGAACATATTCCAAAGTAGGACTCGCAGAGCCAAAGCACACATCAAAAGCACCTCTGTAGCCAAAGCGATTCTGGAGGAGAAAGAAAGGGGTTCAGGTCCCTTCTTGGCCCCCTTTAAGCCCCAGATCTCACCCCAATTAAGAAGGAACTACTGTTTGTTCCAGACCCTGAGATCTGCAGACAGGGAGGTGCACTCACTAAGGTAGAGGCTTGCTCACAAACACACACACTTTTGATAACCACATCTCATTCATGCAAAACGTCCCTGCAAGAAACACGTCAACACATGCGCCTTTTTTTTTTTTATCTCTCTCAAAGAATGACCAACTGACAGAGCGTGTTTCCAGTTTCAGATGATCTCACTGTAATAATATGGAGCGCCCGGTTCGTCCACGTATGTTACACGAGTAACAGTAAATCAATACTTGGCAGATTGTTGTGAAGGCATTTGGATTTTTGCCTCTAATTCTTCGCCGCTGGACAGATGTCACTGTGAAATGGATACAGCAGAATAAGCATATTATACCCACACAGATGTGACCGCGAGAAATGCACCGGCTGCATGAAACCGAATGCATGAAACAGCAGTGTTGGTCTCTGCAGAAAGAGAGTTTTTTATGATAAGGGAATATATGAGGCTTGTTTTACTACTGCAGGAAGTAAAAGTAGCAAAACTACAGTATGAAAATGTAGTATAGCAAGTAAAAGTGCTGCATTTAGGTGCAAGCAAGCAGAGCCAGATCAAGATTAAAGGCATTATGGAGGATGTTTTTTTTTGTTTAATTTGTCTGATTCACATAAAATGAATATACTGACCTTTAGTGGACTTGTATGTATGGTCTCTAAAAGAATAAAAAATTAAATAAAAATAACTGTGGACATGGCAGGACCTGAAAAACATCAGCCAATCAACGCGCTCGGACTGAGGTGTTTGGTTTGCTCCCTTTCCTGCCAATCAAAAATCTTCCGGCTGAGGCCTAGTTACGTAGATTACGTACGCCTTGGACTTACGTGTTTTGTGTATGTGTTGCTTTGGTATAGCTTCGTAGTTAGCTGGCGACTTGTTTTGCTCATCTTTTCTTTACATAATGGCAGATAAAGATCCAGGGGGACCCAGCCGGAAAAGACAACTTCACGAGTGCTACGCAAGTTTCTGGAGGGGGGCGTTTCTTCGTAAATGTTAAGGGGGGGAGGTTAGAGGGGGGTGAGGGAGAGGTTGTATGTGCGCGTGCTATGTTCAAAGTCGTAGGAAATTAAATTTCCTCTAATGCCTTTAACTATGAAAAATACTAATTATGGCAGAATGTCACATATGTGTAAGCAGCACTTAAATACTGCTAATTGGAGATTGTTACTAAGTAGATTCACTCAAGTGCAGTATGTAAGTCAAGTTACTTTCTATTGCTGACTAGTAATTATCTAAACTAAAGTACATGCTGTTTTGTATCATCTTAAATGGCATTTTTATCAGAAAATGGCTAAAATGTGAATACTTATTAGTGATTCTTTTAATCTGTTTGGAACAAGTGACTTGTTTTAGGAAATTTATTACTTAAATTACAGCTAAACATATGAAGAAATGTGGAAATATGATGGAAGAAACAGATGGATACATAAAGTCTGCTGGGGTTTTTTTTGGACTGTGCGTATTTACGTTTGTTTTATGACTTAAAATGTGTATAGTATTTGTAAATGTATGTGTCTGAATTTGATTGTGTGGATGTGTGAGTGTATGCTAGGTATGTATTCCATCTCCATTATTGTAAATGCTGCTTCAATTTGTTTTTTTAACTGTGAGCATGAATGCAAAATTAACTTGAAAACAGTTGACAGGATCCTATAGTTTAGTAAGAGTGGGGCATGCCACATATCCATATTTGTGTTTTGCACACACAGATATGAATATGAAATCTGTTCATGCGAACATCATTTCACTAAATATCTTTGGACACACGAAGACCGCAAAAAACAACAAACATTCTCAGCAGCTGCCAGGTCACATGAATGATACATTAAATACTAGAGAAGACTGTTTCTAGTGAAGATGGTTTCTGGTGGACTCGGATGATGGATGCTGTGGACTGATAAGTAACACTGGGCACAGCAGATTACAGAGCTAGCATGAACCAAACGTAAAGAGAATGGTATATATCCGCCACTGTAGCATAAAACTCCATCTGAGTGACCTAAAATGGCGTTTCCATGAGGATGAGAGTCCTGAGCATAGGGCAAACTGTTCATTTTTCTAAATATTCACATTAGTGTGGACAGGCCTGAAGAAGTTTAAAACTTACCTGCAGTGCTAAATAAAAAAAAAATAAAAGAAGAAAAAGTAAAAACACCCAGAAAAATTCAGTTTCTGGTCAAAGATGTTGCTGTTAACAAGCTAAATGTCATTTTCACTGCTGTGAACCACAAACAAAATTCCATTCAGCCCAGCTGCAGTGGGGTGGAGGCATACATTTTTTCTGACAGACAGATATGTCAAAACACAGGCAATTAAAAGCAAAACGCGTGACCAAACACCTCTGAACGGAGATGTTCTTGGATAACCTGGCCTGTAAAGCTGTCATTCAAATGCTTTTTCATACTCCAGAAGCTCGAGATTAGTTGGAACAAATGCTCTAACAATTTACTTCACACTACTTACTTCACTTCATGGGTGACAAATTAAAGGAAAACACAACGTAAAGTGTCTTAGTAATATATTATGCAGCTATTTGCCACCAGAATGGCTTCAGTGCAACTTTTCTGTAATTCTGTTGTAGGGATAAACACCAATCTGCCAAAAAATATTCCCTTATTTGATGTTTTAATGGTGGTAATGGAGAGAACTGTCTAATACGTCAGTCCAGAATCTCTCAAAGTATTAAACTAGGGAGAAATATGGGGACTGTGAAGGGCATAATATATGATTCACATCATTTTCATTCTCATCAAAGCATTCAGTGACCCATCGTGGCATGTGGATGGAGGCCTTATCATCCTGGAAGAGTCCTCCAATAAGGATAGAAATGTTTCATCCCACTGTTGGATAAAAAAAGATCACTAAGAACAACTTTGTATGGAACCAAATCAAGCCAGAAAAATGCCCCCCAAAGTTTATAAAAGCCCCCAGATATCCTCTGTGCAGGGGTCAAAGGGTCAAGTTTTCCTTTAATTTGTCACCCATCTGGATTTCCAATTCACTTTCAATGATCTAAGAAAAGCAATCTTGTTCTTTGTGGCAATGCATTGCTCAGATTATTTTTCTATTAGGTTTGTTTAGCTGAAGAATTAAGATACTTTTGTTAGTAAAAACCAAAAAAGAAAATTTAAAATTATCATTCATATCCGAAAATTAGGAGTTAGATCATTTTCACAGTAAAATATAAATATACAGTCGACTATTTTAAGGGTTGCTTGTTGCCCATATGTTTCACCCCCATGTTTTCTCTCTTATCACTATCTCAACAATGCCCTAAAAGATTTAAGTGCTTTTTTTTAACCTTTAATATGAAGTATAATGCACCTTCACTGACCTCTGATTTACTGTCAGAAGTGTGCTAGTGTGTCGACAGAGCTGAAAAAAGTCTCCTTCCTCTTCGTTCCATCCGGTTTCTTCCCTCCTCTTTGCCATCACTGTACCTGTACACCTTTCACAACACTCCTAAACACCGCCCTCCCCCTCTTCTCCTCCCAGCATCCCTCCCGTCTCTCCCCCCTCCTCCCCCGCCGGAGGTATCGGGTGGCTTGAGTGGGCCATTAGTGTGAATGACTGATAAGACTCTTAGCCCCCAATAATCAGAGAGGGGGAGAGAGACAGAGAGAATATTTGCAGTTATTTTGAATCCGTCAGAAATAATAAACGCAAAACTATATCCACTTGGGCTACTTAAGCAATTTCCCCGTGATAACATCCCGTGGGGATTTCATGTGGATTCCAAATGACGACATAATAAAACCACGACGCCTGCACCCCCTTATCAGGCTGGATTAAAAGGGAATAATGAAACAGAGAGGGGTTTTGAGCCTTGTGTGGTATGAATATGATTATCTAATGGACTCCAATGGAAAGGCATGTTAATTCTACTTTAACGCCAGACCTTTCCCAGACTATCTCCTGCCCCTGGCTCCTCCTAACACCCCTCCTTCCTCCCCCACTTTTCTCCGCCACTTTCTCCTCTTCCTTTAAGTTTAAATAATCGCTCGGCTTTTCCCGCAGAAGTCATTATGCCCCGCCGTCTATCTGAACGTGAGCATGGGAGAGTGATAAATCCTCCCTCGTTTTTTTTCCACACCCTTTTTCCGGTCTTGATTGGACCGCGTTGGCCTCTTAACTTTCAGACAAAAGCACTCTAGGCAATTTATCAATATTCAGATTTTTTTTCCTCTCTCCACCATGGAGATCATTGTTGCTGGAAGAATGTGGGTCACTTTCATGCAAACTTTCTGAGCACCCAGTTGAATTCATATTACACAGCGTGATACTGGGATTAACAAGGCCCGCAGTGTTTGAATGCATCATTTTTTTGTGAGGAACAAGTTTCAGGCTTGACTATTTAGCGTGGTTTTGGGTAAAAGTGCACGAGACGCACCTTCATTTCAAGGGCAAACAATCACACCCCTAACACCGAATGGAGATCTGAGCTGCGCAGGCTTTTGCTGTCAAGACTCTGTTAAGATGTCACACACATATCGCTCGTGTATGTATTTTGCAGTAGGTGCTGACTGATTAAACGCACCTATTCTTTTGATCAAGCGAAAAAACCAGCCCCTAACCAATTGAGGCCCAGACTGGGGGGTCATCATCAGGCCCATTAGGCCCGATAACACTCCTTGCGCCGCATAGTCGAGTCCATTCTCATCTGAGCGAAGCGCCGAGCAGTATTGTGGATCAGCGCACACATCCTGAGAGCAGACTGAGCTCCCACAGGACACAGTTAAAAAAAAAAAGCATCAATATTTCATCAAACTACTCTCTCTTTCTGGTCCAGATCAAAGCCTCGACTCCCACAGTCCTACAGGTAGAGATGGCTCTTTTGTTTTTGCTCCTCAGGTAGAGCAGCAGTCAGACTCTGCTCGCTTTTGGAAACCTTGCAACGCTCAGCCCATCCATCTCACGGATCGCTGCCTCGCTTTTGGAAAGAGGAGGTAAAAGGAAGGGTAGAGACGGTGAGGGTGAAAACATGTTCCAGAGATGTCCAGAGATTGAACTTCTTGGCCTCGTAGTGCTGCACCATTTCCTGTTGTTGTTTTTTTCCCCCCACAGGTTCGCTCACAGTGAGACTAATGGTGAAAACAATGGTGTTGTAATTTGTCTTTGAAACACTGAAATCGTTGCAAACGTCGTTCATCTCCATGTCGCCTGATCCATCATTGTTACCACTGTTTTAAGATATTTACCGCCTCCGTTCGCTGCTTGAACTATCTCAAAACTCCTGGCGTGAAGGTGAGCAACGGTTGTTTCTGCATTGTTCAGTGACGCTGCAAGAATTTACAGGAAACACGGCTAATGTGGACATCTAGCATCTTTAAAGTTTATTTCTTTTAATTCTGATGTGCCTATTTTTGCCCCGAGTGCAGTGTTTAAGGTCCTGAATGTAATGGTTCTTTAAACCAGATGCTGCACAAAAAAAGTTAATGGATCAAAATCAATATTGATGCTAATCACTGTCTAGACCCTCCAGAAAAACGCGGCCAAAAATCCTTGATTATGCGGGCTAAAAATCCTTGATTATGCGAATAAATATGCGGGGTTTTTATGCCATTTTATGCGGGGAAATTGCGGAAAGTTGCAAAGTATGCGAATAGTTGTGAAATATGCAAAAATATGCGCAATTCACCTGCCTTCTGGCCGCGGAGGGATGAGTCCTCTAATCAGACACTGGGACTGCTGTGGGGTTACTGGACTGACAGCCTGTGCTTTGGGAGGGAGAGAAGCTCAGTTGGCAACACTGGCGCCGCGCTCCGCATCAGCTCGTGCTTCTAGTGTCTGTGTGAATGCGCGAACTGATGACGTCAGGCCGGGCGTCACATAGAAACTCACAACTCCATTTATATTGGTTATAGTTTTCTCATTTTATGCGGAAATTGTGAAATCAAGCGGGACCCGCATATTTCTCTTTTTTTTTCGTGGAAATATGAGATTCTTGCGGGAATTATGCGCTGTTTTGCGGGGATTATGCGGCCTTTTGGGAAATAATTGACCCCTGCATAATCAGGGGCATTTTGGTGATTAATGCGGGTATTCATGCGATCGCATAATCGCGTTTTTCTGGAGGGTCTAACTGTCATCTCCCAGACTGTGATCATCAAAAAAAAAGAATTTTACACCTAACACTTACTGTACAGAAAATAATTCACACAGTAATGGGATCATGGAAACAAACTGGCATTTAAAGGGTTAAAATCCTGACATTTAATGAATATTTGGTCATTGTGATCAGGAATTAATGGCGAAACATGTTATTAAGATCTAAAAAAAAATGTTGGCATTGTCTGTTTTTAAGGATCTTAAGATGTAACTTTTGGACACAGAAATGTACACCGAAGAGTTCAAATCTCTCACCGTGCATGCAGGTGCACAATTCCAATAAAAGTTGATTTAACTGGAAGCCATTATGCAGCTGTGAAAACAGCATTGGACAATCAATTCAATTATAGTGATTACAAATAAGAAAACACAGCATTAGTTAAAGCAACTCTCAGAGCACGAAAAATCAAAGTATCATCAGCGAAATATCAGCAAGTTCCTCCAAAAAGGACAAAACTGTAATCAGTCTAGTAAAGCATACGAGTCCACAAGAGCAGAAGTAAGAAGACGACAATACCAAAGAGTTAGTTCAACAATACAATAGCAGAGTGTTGTATTAGGAGCACAGTTAAGTGGAGCAGCTCATTTCTACTAAATCACAAATGCACAAACTGTGCTAAAAGGAGGTTCTGACGATAATTCTGCAACAGGAAGATAAAAGACGGCTGTAAATGTTTGCTTGATCACAGACCTGCCAAAATGATGAATGAAATCATATAATTTAAGCAGCAACCACCATGGACCTCTGTCAGTACACCTAAGTGAAACCAACTGCTAGTGGCAGAAAATTAAGAAAAATGTCAAAAGGGGGTTTTAAGATTGTATGCGAGGGAAAATGTCATTTTTCCTCTTATAAAATAAGGGCTAACAGTGTTATAGCAGCTTTTGCTGTTTGGTAGGGGATTATTTATTATTAATACTGTTTATTATTATTAATGGATGTGAAAGATGTGTCTGCTTCGCTCTCTTTTCTCTCATAGCAGGCTGCTGTTTTCAGGGGAAATACTGTAGAACTCCACTGTACTCGACACCAAATACGCAGTTTTCAGGCAGTTGGTAAACACCGTAGAACATTTAGTGGCTAAAGAGACCGATATTTTCCTTGGGAATCGGTACAGATAAAATTTTATAGTAAAAGAGAATGAATATTATATTTATTCCAGTCAGAAGGCAACAACTTCAATTAAATGTAAATATTGCTGCATAAAAGTTGGTTGTTAAACTGTGCACAGGATAAATTTTTCATCTTTAAAGTGTTTATTTATCAAGCTTGTGTTCACGATTTGTTTCTGCTGCCCCCATTTGGCCACATAATGAGTCATTTCAGGTTTAGTCAAAACACAAACTGAACTAAAATAATCAATTTTAACAAACTAGTCTCAGCAGAAACAAATGAAGGACACAGGAAGTGACAAAACTGCAAAAAAAAATCTAAAACTATGAAACAATAGCTGTTATTGTTATTATTTATTGACTTTCTTTTTAAACTGTTCTATTCTTCTTTTAAAATTCTCTACTTGTCAGTATTTAATGTAATGCACCACCAAGTCAAATTCTTTGTATGTAAAAATATATTTGGCAATAAATCTGCTCTCTGATTCTGAACTTTGTACAGTAAAACTGTAACCAGAACACAGATTTTCAATCCATTAGCAGGTAGATTGATCCAAGTTTCCTGCAGTTGCTCTTTTCTCTTCATGTAATCCCAGCTGACGGTGATTTTAGGGCTCTGAAATGTTCCTAAACAAAACCTGACTCTTCCTAAAGCCTCCCCTGCTGTAGCAGGTGTTGAGGTGTAGTGTGGGTCCAGGTGTGGACACTTAACACGTCCTCATTGCATCTGTTACACCTTTCACATAGAGGAGGCTGGTTTTCCTCAGGACCTGCAGCACAACAGCTTTAGACTAAGCAGATATTATATGTAAAATTGCAAATCATTCTCAATTATTTATCTGGACGGGACAGTGCATATTAATGAACGTATAATCTCATAAGTTTACACAAGGTTGCAGTAAATAAGCCGGATTGAACATAAGGCTAATTTCCATCCGCTGTCCCACTCATAAAAGGCAAACATACAGGGTTACAGACGTACAAAAAAAACAGTTAAACACAGACAATGATGATGAATTCATTCTGGCTCGGTTAGACCTACCCTGAAGTGCTATTATTTTAGTAAAGTGCTTTCTAGGCAGAACCTGTCATAAAGGGCTTAGAGTGCCTGATTTTCTCAATGTTCACAAGTTTGATTGTTAATCAACCATGCCTTATACTGTCTCTTCAAACTGACAAAGGCAAAGTTTTTAGAATCAATAAGTGTCCAATAGATAAGGCATTCTGTGCAAAGCAGGACTTTCTAAATTTTATTTCAGTCACCCCTGATGGCTGACCTTGTATCAATAATACTATTTCTCTGTTTGATAAAATCCCCCAGGGGTGCTGGGGCCATTCCATTCATAAGCTTTTATATTAAGGAAGCACTTTTAAATAATTTGAAATTCTCAAGGCTTAGGAATTGATATTTCTTCAAGATCGCACAATGATGAAGTGACTTTCTCTCAAACACCTTGGTGATTTTTTATAGAGCTGTTCAGTAGGTTTTAGAGCATCAATAAATCAAATCAGTTAATGTAATTTAAAGATAATACAACTGAAGTAGTGTTTGCATTTCATTTAAAAAGTAAAACTGCTAAACAAAACTTCAACAAACAAAATCAAACTGGTGGTTCTTGTATCGACTGTAAATGAGAGAAAAGGCAATTTTAAAATGAAAATCTGAAGGTGAGTTGATAGATATTGTCATATATTTTAGACCGCACACGTGGCTGTATGTGTGACCATTGTATTAATACTTAACTTAAAGAAATAGAGAGAAAATGAAGCAGGATCCGACTTGCATTGTGAGACTAGAGACGTTGTCGATGTGTTACCCACACAGGATAAAGTGTGGTGTTTTTTTCTGACCTGAAAGCTCCATTCATACAAACTTGTTCACACAGAAATTCAATTTGATAGTTTGCAGGATTTTCATCTCATTAAAAATAAGCAATCTATGTTAATTTGTGTTATTCTTTTGGTAAATTTTTATAGCATACAAACATCTCTTCAAGGGCCAGGAGCCACTATTTGTCTTTCTACACACTGAAGCAATATTCAGTGACACAGAGCATACATTATTGGAACTTACTTGAGTCCTTTGCATGAGTCTGTGACATCTGCAGATAAATCTTTTTTTTTTAAATAAAAGAGTTATATCATGAAAGAGGAGACTTCATTTTTTGTCAGGGCATTAAATACTATTGTTCCATGATCAGATTGAATCCACTGATTTCCATTAGTGTCGATTAAGAAGCTCAAATATAATCACTGCCATTATGCTCAGACTGTACTTTATCTAACAGCAAAAAAGTTACATTTATTGCCAAATCTATGTTTGAATTTTTTAAAAACAATTTCCCAATTAGCCAGTAGGTGTGGATTTATGTTGTCATGTTTCCTTTTTTAAGTAACACATTTTTTGGTGCTCATGTTTTCATATAATTATGTTGAATGTAACTATTATTTAACTTAAAATTTGTAGTAAAGTTCCTCAAAAGAAAAGGGTAATTTAGGGATGAATGTGTTTAAAATTCTACAGACAAACAAAATTCACCATGTTTGGAAATTTGGGTTTGCAGTAAGAAATACATAGCAGAGGAGCAGCAGCGGATTTTTTTTCTTTTTTTAGCAAATTTGTTAGAAATAAATAACTGCAAATAAACTCAAATTGAACACAGTTGACTAAAAAGAAGAAAAATGTCTTTCTCCTCCCTGTAATTAATGTTTGATCACATAGACTTGTACAGGAAAATTATTAGGAGCTTCTCAAAATGAAAGGTTAACAAATGAGCCCAACACTTGTTACTTCATCACAGTATTGAACAGTTTCTTATTTTCAGTGATAATTATTCACATAGGAGCTGAAGTCTTTCTCTTTTGCTGCACCTCGTTGTGTTTCCAGTGTTTGTGCCTGTCATTACAGCTGTGTAAGTATCCTTCCTCCTCACTGCATTAACGGAGGTTTCTCTGTCGTCCCTAAACACACCGGTACTCTCCTCCTCCTCGTCTTCATCCTCCTCATCCTCTCATCATCAGCGTCAATCTGTGGCTGTCACTCGGAGCCGGACAGTGACTAACGACACTCCCAGTCAGTCAAACACTTATCACCACACAGGTAACACACAGGCCTGGAAATGACTGACATGAAATGGAAACGTCTCTCATTCTGTGGGCCCGGGAGCTGAAGTGAAATATTAGCTGTGGGAGAGATGGCGGATGATAAGAGGCTCCCTCTTTGGGCTGGAATTGTGGAGGTCCAAGTTCCATTACATTTCTTTTTACGCCGCATAGTGCTATGAAGATCCTGCTTGTGTGGATAAAGGATTCCATTTCCCCTTTTTTTTTCTATGCATCATTTGACTGTTTGCTTCAGATTCAACAACTAACTTCCACCATTCCATATTTGTGACTTCCTTTGGCATTGAATGTTGCTCCAAGCCAGTGGGTCACAGTTGATACAAAAGCCACCGTCCCTGAGGCTTTCTGTTGTCCACAAGAACCAGGCCGCAGGCCAGTTGAAACCAGACTGCAGCCTGCTCAGTGTCAGTAGGTCACATATGCTTACTCTATCGCTCTATTACTCATAGACTGCACCACGTCCTCCCTCCATCCTTCTTGTTCTTTCTCCCACACATCTCCTTCATGCACACACATACACACTCACACAATTCCCCCTGTGCAGAAAGATGGATGGGATGTTCCCAAACCACAGGTGCTGCTCTACTTGTGAGTCTTTTGCATTCTTCACTACGCAGTCCAGACCTGCTCGTGTTTTTACCATTTTCCCCAGTGGTGATTAAAAACACGCCTCAGAGCTCTGGTGTAATGAGGAACGTGGAATAATAGTAAAATGCTATCAATCTGCCTGTCTATTAGGAGCTCATTGGGATTGTTTCACCAGAACGCCACTAAAGTAATGAACTTTGCATCCAGAGCTGCTCCACAACACTTGGTCTCCCATCCAAACACCACTAGATGGGGTTAGTTTCATTTCCAACTTGAGAGTTTGCTGGTAACTGCCACTGAAAGCTGAACCACAATCTCAGTCTGCTGAGCAAACTACACCACCTGGTGGCTGAAATTAATACAAGCTTGCAATGGGAAAGCTTAGGGAGGTCAAACTCATGACAGTTCAGGGGTCACATTCAGCACAGGCCTGACCAGTAAAATCTTAACAAAATAAACCCTCAAATAACAACAACTATAATTTTTTCCTCTTTGTTTTAGCGCAAAAAAAAGTCCATTCTGACAGTGTTCACATTTCTTTTTATGAAACATTGTGAGCAACCTGAAGAAAAATAACTGGAATTTCAACAAATTCCACTCAGTTTACCATTTATGTATTCCAACTTACTCAGTGTTCCACAAAGGCACAAAACATTTAGTCGCAGAGGTCTGCAACTGAGCAATATAGTATTTTACAACTTAAGATCTAGAAAGTCTTCTAAATTTACACTCATTTCCACATCTGTGTGGTGATCCTGACCTCCTGAACTGACACACCAAACCAACTAAAAATGGGAACTATTAAGGAAGAAGGTTAACTTATCGCCCTGTCTTGTAAATTTATAAAATGTATACTTACCAAAAATGCGTAAAAGTTGTGGCAGTGCATCAACAATAGGGTTCCACTAAACCAGACTCTTTTATACTGAACACGCTGACTCACATTATATTGCACAATGGTCAATGTCTTTAACTATTTTCATTTTTACATTTTGCAAAGTCATCCTGCAGGCCACATGTTTGACACTGTGTGTTCTAAAAGTCTGTTTGACACTTTGTTTATATATGTGAGCTACCCATTTCCTGAGCAGGTTGTGGGCAAAATAATGCCCACCACATAATAAAATAAGGCAGTGAGTGATTCTTTCGCACATTTCAAGCTGTTTGCACAACTTTCTATGGAACCTGAATAATCCACATTGAAAATATTTCTGCTACTTGAATTTGCTACATTTGCTACTGATTTGGCTTTTAACGCTTGCGTCCCCATTTGTCTTACTGCCACTGACTTGCAACACTCTCATTACCTTTTTATCGTTCTTTAAAAGTTTTATGCAAGTTTGTCAAACTCTAATTCTTCATATCTGAAAAACCTACTTGACAACAAAACTAATTCTGATTCTAATTCTGTGGCACTTGATGAAGTTGTGATTTGACACACAGCGCCCTCCATAACTATTGGCACCCCTGGTTGAGATGTGTTGAAAGCTTTCAAATAAATTACATTTTTATTGCAGAAGCAAACTCTCACACTGAAAATAGTAGAAAAATGTATTATAGGAGAAGATTAGGTGCAGTTTTGTTGGCAAAAGGGGGTTGTACAAAGTATTAACATCAGGGGTGCTAAGAATTGTGGCACACGATTTAATGTAAAAAAAAAATAAAAAATTCTTAATGTGCGACTTTTTCCCCACTGAATAAATGCACTTGAATTTAAGGTTGGATTTTCCTCTTTTTTCCATTGTGGTCCTATATTATTTAGGGAAACAAAAGAATTTAGACTGTGGGCAGTCTAAGGTACACCTGTGCACTAATCATGGTGTCTAATCAGCATCTTGATATGGAACACCTGTGAGGTGGGATGGATTATCTCAGCAAAGGAGAAGTGCTCACTATCACAGATTTAGACAGGTTTGTGAACAATATTTGAGAGAAATGGTGATATTGTGTATGTGGGAAAAGTTTTACATCTTTGAGTTCATCTCATAAAAAATGGGAGCAAAAACACAAATGTTGTGTTTATATTTTTGTTGAGCGTATTACAGAATTTATATAAAACACAGTTTGGATTTTTTGGGGGCGTTAGACTGCTCTGCTTCAAACCCCTTCATTTAGAATAGAGAAAAAAAAACCCGCAAGTTGTTAATAGTTAATATTTTTAGGTGACTGTGCCTAAATTTACTGGACCTACTTTGCACTTATTGAGGGAAATACAGCAGTTTTCCTTGTACAGCATTTATTTGACAACTGGAGTTACAAATTACTTCGCAGATGAAGTCTTCAATTCAAAAACGCACTGATCAGCATTGAAACCACCTGCATAATGTTGTGTAGGTCACCCTTGTGCCACTAAAACAGCTCTGAGCCAACAGAACCTCCTGAGGTGTTGTGTGGATGTTGCAGTGGATCCTTAAATACATAGGATAGGATTTTTGTGGATCAGGTATCCTCAATCAGATTGAAAGAGTTTGGGTCAGATGCTGAGACAAAGCCCAAGTCAACCTAAATGTGCTGTGGAATTGCTCCTTCTGCATATAAAACCTCTATGACATTAGATTTATCAGCTGGCATTCAGCGTACTAGAACTGCATTGCTTCCCGTCATTTCTTTCTCTCCAACACACCAGTCTCTTCTCTTTTCTGGCTCGTGTCAAATAGTTCAAGGTCTTCTTGTTCTTTCCTGACTATAGCCAGTTAATGTATACCATTTTGACTCATGTTCACCTTGTGCTCCTCAGCTGTTTCTGAACTGTTTGTCATGTGGCAGCTTGAGTTGTCCTGTTGATATTTTGAATTACGGTTACCATGGAGGAGTGTGCTTGGTGTGCAGCAGTGTTTAGGTGGGTGTCATGTGTCTAGATAGATGGATAGATAGATAGATAGATTAAACCTTTAATGATCCCACAGGGGGAAAATTTTCCTTGTTACAGCAGCAGATAGAAAAAAAAAACAGTACAAAGAAAAGAGCAGCATGCAATGCACACGGTAAACAGATACAACTAGGCACTTTCTCCTTATAGAAGAAATATAAATAAATCTATATAGTATCCACATGTTTTTTTAGCGGAGCATTGCATTGTGATGAGATGATCAGGGTTGTTCACATAAACAGTCAGTGATCTTAATGCTGTGGCTGATTGGACTGTGATGAGCCTTAAAAAAATTCAACACACTAAAAAAAAAAACAAATCTGCAGTTTATAATAGCCTTAGTTTTGAACAGCCTTACTATTATGGTCCCTAAGGGATGGATGGCTTCTGCTTTTGGTTCGTTTGTGGCCTCTATGTGGGGAAATAAACTTGATTACAGCTGACTCAAGAGCAGCTCCAGGACTCATCCGTCTGACATCAGGAATGATTGACCTGGAACTCCTCGCTTCTCTCCCGATCCTCTGACCTGCCTGATTGGACACCACTCGGTTTCTTCCTCCAATTAGACTGCAACAATCACGAAACCTGGGGTTTAAATCCACAGTTAATCTCAGAGTCCATGTGGAAATGATTTAACATGAGCAGCTCACCTTGCTGCCTCCCGTTGTCTCTGAGTCTCATGGAAATAAGTAACTTCTGTTAGCAGCTGTTTAACTGAGAAGTTTCTTGTGTTCTGTAGATACTGAAAAATGGTTACTAGTAGGTATGTGTTCTGAGGCACTCGTTTGTTAGTTAATTCTTTGCGCTTGCACCGATTCGTTAATCCCTTTTGTTATACACGTGGGTGTTGCTGTTGTGTCTTTAAGTTTGGATAGGGAGTTGAGTTGTTTTCTTCTTTTGTCTTACTCTGTCTAGCACTGGTAGCCTTTATTTGGTTTTATTTGGTTCTTTGATTTAGCGACACCCACCAGCCGTGTTTTTTCTTTGCGATATAATCGCCTTTTCTTTTGTTAATGTCACTAAGCAATAAATTGCCTTACCTAACCAAGAACAACTGTTATTTTTTTCTTTTTCCCAGTTCACCCTAGACAGCTGGGGTGTAGCACTTACAAAAAGTCACAGAGAGCTGTCTGCCTCTCTAAACTTCTTTTTAATTTAAATAATTGTTCGGGACCTACATATGTGACATAGGATTGTCTTGAAGAAATGTCAGTGTATTTCTAGATTTTATTCGCTGATATATCTATGAACCTTTGGAAGTGTTTGAAGCTACAGTAAAACGCAGCTTACACCTGAACCTATCATTCACTGCGGACATTTTTGTACAGTACTTTTACTTCGGGTGCATTTTGCTGATACCGTTTCTGCAAATACAGTCATTTTGCATCATTGTGTTGATACTTTTACTTGAGTGATGTTAGTTATTCATAAAACAAGATTCCATTCTCTTGTATGCTTTTTTATTGTCTTTTTGTTTTGTTTATTTTTTTTACAATAAAAAACAATGGTACACTCTTATAAGGAGAAAATCTTCAAGGTACCTTTTTGTTTCCTCACCATCAGCAGAGGTTACTCAAATAACTTCCTATAAAGGTTGTTCAAAGAATTAAGGGCTCCATTTCAAACTCATTATTATTGCTATATGATGTGTTTACTCCTAAACATAAGCAAAAGTTTTAAACAATATTGTAGATGCTCCTAATTTAAAATGAAAGTCTTTCTCCTTTTTTCATTTCTTTCTTTTTTTTTTTGTGTGTGTATTTAAGCAATGACAGACCTTGGTGTTAGTGGTGGGTGTCAGACAAGATCCTGATCTGCCCAGGTTTGCAAAATAAGTCTCTAAAAGTTGCATTAAACATATCAAATGCTGTTCAAAAGAGTCCCATAATTCAATGCTACAAAGCTATAACCTAAAACAATTGATGCCACCAACACAGCCACCACAGAAAGGGAGCAACAAGAGGTATTCAAGGTCATCTTTTAGAAGGGTGTGGTTCTACCTCAAAAAGAAATGCGGAAAATCACCGATTAAGGGAAACCTTTTCTTTAAATGTTCATTTTCCGATAGTACGAACATGAAATCAGAGCTCTTTTGGAACTGTTTCATATGTTAGGTTTTCTCAAAAAACAGCCTTCAAAATAGTCACTTGTTGTCTGCCATCTCGTGCTGTACTTTACAGAGGTCAAACTTGATCTCCTGAGTGTCAGATTTTATTTACATGGCAGAAAAAGGAAAATATCTTTATGCATTGTGCAATAGGAAACATTTTATTGTAGCTTCCCCTTTTCAAAGAGACATGACACGCACTTCTCCTTGATGTGCATAATAAAAATAGTGTGGGAATGGCCCTACATGAGCAACACACGAGATTAAGAAATCTATTACCCTAAAATTGCATTGTTGCAATCAAAGCAAGGTTTGCAGATGCAATAAAGCAATATCAGATTACAACAAAGCCACTCAGATAATTGATGATATCGGCCTCATTTCAGTCGCCTGCCAGGGCCGCTGAAGACCACAGTGGTGACGCCCCACCGACTCGAGAGGGAACATATTGTTATTGACTTGACTGATGGTTTCCTGTCGTGAGAGTACGAAGCGGCACGAAAAGGTGGTAAATACGAGTCTGTGGTGTCACCTGAATTCTGCAGGTAGGCAGCAGTTGTCTGGGGCCAACCTCAGTACCCACAAAAACAGTTCAGATTTTGTTTTGCACTGCCAACAGGTAGCATGTGACGTCTTATTAGTCTGACACCTGTCTCTGTGTGTAAACAGACACACTACCTTTCAACAGTCTGGGGTCACTTACAAATGTCCATATTTTTGAAAGAAAAGCAGATTTTGTTCAGTGGAGATATCATTAAATTAATCAGAAATACAATCTTGGCATTGCTAGTGTGGTAAATGACTATTCTAGCTGGAAACAGCTGATTTTTAATGGAATATCTCCATCGGGGTACAGAGGAACATTTCCAGCAACCATCACTCCTGTGTTCTAATGCTACATTGTGTTAACTAATGGTTTCGAAAGGCTAATTGATGATGAGAAAACCCTTGTGCAATTACGTTAGCACATGAATAAAAGTGTTGTCTGTGTCTAGTAAGTAGTACGGTAGTGTATGGCCTTTAAATAGGAAGTAATTTAGGGCTCATAGTTTAATTTCCAGCTCTAAAAGAACACTAAAGCTAAATCGAGCACATAATTAAGCTTTCAAATGTCTTTTTTTTGAGCCTTTAAAGTGTAAATTTGGAGTGGCGTGTGTTATACTTTGTGAAGGTAACGCCGCCAGAACAAACAATGACGCCAACCTCAGCTTTGAGTCTTCCTGTTGTCTAATTTCAGATTAAATCAGATTCATAATCACAGTTTCCGCTTGAGAATGCCATGAAACTGGAAATATGCGACCCACAGCTCGTCTTAGAGAACAGAAGATGCGAAACAGGTCACCGGTAAACCCTTAAGATTTGAATTGCTTTGATGTGATCGCTTTTTAGTGGCGCAGGCCTGAATTTTTTTAAAATCCTCCTCTGCTTGGTTTTGTATTGAATTTCAGTCGAATGGTTGCCTTTCATTTAAAACCTACATATCAAACCTTTAAGTGTGCCACTTTTTGAAGTTGGTGAAACCGAAATTCTGTGTGTCGAAGTGGAGTTGAGGGCTGAGTGTGGAAAGTTTTTTGAGGTTGTTGGCACCTGTCTGTCTGTTTGTGTGTCTGAGCTACAGCCGTTGTGAGGCCAATGTGGGAAACATCTTTCATGCCAGTTTAAATCCAACAACGTTCACTGCGAAACTGCCAAGTCATAGCCAAACGGTTTAAAACAAGGTTCATCAGTTAAGAGTGTCAGCACAGAGGATGGCACAGACTGTCAACAGGAGGACGTCTAGTCAAACTGAAAACATTGTGGATTAATCTCGCCGCATTTGAGCGCATTTCCCACCGCAGCAAATACGTTAAACCAGTGAAAGCACTCAAATACGTTCCCAGACATGACCTGATCTCATCACTTTAACCCTGCATTCATTTATAGTCTGCACCTGAGACTAAGGTTGGTTGCATTCTCTTTTTTGCAGTGGAGACAAAATATCAGTGACATATCAGCAGATTTGTTCTTATTTTTTAATAACCATTTGGTACCAGAAAGTCAAAAATACAATTGTGTTTTGTTCAGTTACAGCAGCACACAACAAATACAAGATGGAACAAACTACAAACACTTTAAAAAAAACAGTATTTACAGGAATGTACAGTTTATACAGTGATTCCAGAGAAAGATTTGTGCCTGTGAATGTCAGAATGTAAACTACAAAGATATTTTTTTGCTTTCGAGGTTGTAAATGTTATCGTTGCTCTGCTAGTAGCAAGTAATGCATGAGAGAAAAAAATCCGATAATGCTAAATTGGCTCAGGTCTCAGGTTTGTTTAGGACAATTGGCATTTATATGGAAAGGGCAGGGGTGGTATCAGTGTCTGACATGACAGAGGGACGTTTGGGAGCTGCCGGTACTTTGAGGAGCCCTCCATGGCTCGGACCGCTAGCACACGTCTTCACTATCCTTAGGAGGTCTTGTCTGAACCGAACTCCGATGAAGACGTAGAGGAATGGGTTGAGGCAGGCGTGAGTGAACGCCAGGCTCTTGGCGACCTGTCCTGCAATATCAGAACGAATTACAGCTTCACAGTTGAAGGAAGCAGCATTAGATGCCTGCGTGGCTTCCACTATCAGCATGCTATTGTGAGGCAGTTGAGAGAGAACAAACACAAACACCACAGCAAAGATGACGCGCAGGGCCTTGTGCTTTTCGAAGCTCTTGGCCTGCAGAAGTGTGCGAATGATGACAGAGTAACAGAAGATCATCACCAGCAGAGGAAGGCAGAAGCCCATGCAAATCTGCAGGGACAGAACCAGGATCTTAGTCCGGTTGAATTCGTTGTTCGAGTAGACTAGAACACAGAAGGATTGCTGATTTTGGTCAGTCTTCACCTCAGCGAAGATAAACTCAGGGAGGGCGAGGAGAGCTGAGACAAGCCAGACACCGAGACAGGCGAGTTTGCTGTAGAAGAGCCTCTTTTTCTTGAAGTTCTGGGCCTTGGTGACTTGCACAATAGCGATGTAGCGGTCCACGCTAATGCAGGTGAGAAGGAGCATGCTGCTGAAGAAGTTGATCTTGTAGACGGCTGACACCATTTTGCAGACGCTGACGCCAAAGTCCCAGCCCTTGACGGCATCGACGGCCCAGAAGGGCAGCATGCACAGGAAGAGGAGGTCAGCCACTGCCAGGTTTAGCAGGTACACGTCGGTCATCGTTTTCAGGCGGTTGCGCACGGTGGTGTAGATCCAAACCACCAGCAGGTTACCAACAGCGCCGAGGATGAAGATGATCCAGAAGAGCGGCGGTTCGTACTGGCCACGAAACACCCGGACCCAGCTTCTGTTGCACATGCCGGGGTCTTCAGTCGACCCGGTGTCATAATCATCATATTCAGTGGGGTCCTGAACAAAAACAGATTAGATAATGTGTAAATAAAAATATTGCGTGCAACTGAAACAGTGACCTTCATTTCATTTCCTGTCCTATTTTGTGCTTTCTCCTCAATACCAAACTCCCCAACTGTTCTGCAGTTTCATAACATAATACGCTGTGTGGGAATATACTGAGATGACATCAAACGCTGTCTGCGCTACACCAGAGTGCGCATGAGAAGAAAAAAAACTGCTGTTAGGTGCAGGTGTTGTGTCTGTGCAGGAGAAACCACACTACTGCACACTGTTTCCTGCTGCTATCCAAGCCTGAGGGGGGTGAACCATCCTGAGGGGCTCCAGAAAGGGGCCCGCTGCACAACTCAGTACCCCAACGAGCATCAAGTGGAGATATAGGGCAGAGATAAACGGCGGGTTCTCAGCAAACAATGGAAAATTTGATGCTGATACGACTTCGACTCTGACTGTGGCGTTTCACTATCCTGCAGATGTCTAGGTTAGATAAATCTACCATACTTGGATCGTAAAATGCATTCTTTTACTCATTCACCAGAAACACAAAACAATTTTTTTCAAAAAACAATCATATTTAGCAAAGAGTATGTGATTTATCCAAAGTGTGATTTGCCAACTTTAAACAGCATCCTAAATGAGGTTTACATCTATTCTTTAAAATCATACTTCAGGTACATAATAAAAACACTGATGTAGACGTTGCGGTCAGTAGTATCATCTCCTGTGTTTAGCTCCTGCATTTGCATATTTACTTCTTTGCATCTACTCAGACTTTCTGTATTTCTGCATCACTGATCATTCATATGTTTTTGAGTAATACTTACAGTTTGATGAGAATAATATCCTGTGGTCACAGCCATAAACGGTTCCTCCGTGTAATCTACACAGAGAAAGAGAATGTTAAAATTAAATGATAAATCAAAACATTATAACATTGTAAAAATCATAACATAAGAGAACAATTTACTTAAAGGTTAAATAGAACATTTTTGAACAGAGCAGAGAATTACTTACCCATTGAGAAAGGATGGCGAGAGCAATCTTACAGTGCTGCTTTTTTTTAATGTCTGGTTACTACAGCTGTCAAATGTAATAACCCGACTCCTCCTCACTTGCTTATATAGTTTCCCCCTTAACCACAGAATCACGTCACATGATGATCTTTATCACTCCATCTCTGTCTCAGCCGGTAGAAAAGAACAAAACACAGCCCCTACTGCAGTGAATTTCTTTAATAAAGTAAAGCTTTCACTACAGCGAAACATGAGCAGACTTGAAACTTGCTTCCAAGTGTGAGTTTGAACAATGACAACAGTGTGCTGCTTTAAAGGGGAAGCTGCTATGTTGCACTAGCTGAACGATTGGCCATCAGGCTGGAAATAAAGCACCCACCCTCCCTCCACATCTGATTAGGCTTTATGAAGTCTTAGCCCAGTTTTTGACACTCTTTGTATACACAGGTGGAGCACTTAGCGCTGCAGATGAGTGATGCATGAAACTGAAAACCCTGATGTGTGATTAAAGCCCCAAACCAGAAAAGGTAGTCAACAATGAGATGCTATAAGTTTCACTGGTTTTTTGCAGTTTCAGTGCAAGTTCAGGCAGTGTGAGAAAAATGACATGCAGCCATCATCCTTCTTGTCAACATGTCCTGAATAAATAAGCAATGGTAATGGAATATGCCTTAAATGTCTTTAAAAAAAACAAACAAGGAAATGCTGTCGAAAATAAAAGTTTAACATAATAAGTCAACATTATGGCTTTCTTGCTAAATGTTGAATGAAAAATGTCCAACTACAAATGATAAATATGAGGCTGGGATGGGAAGATGGTTAGCTAAGTAGAAAGAACTGAGGTAGGCATAAGTTAAACAAACAACTGTAAGAGTCAGCCTAAGAGTTATTACACTTTAATAAATAAATAAATGCTATATTAGGATAGAAACAATAAATTAATGTATACTGCAATATTCGCTTGAACAAAACAGTCAATATATTTGAAATACATTTTTGAATTTGTGAAAAAAATATTTTTGTTGATTTAAGTACAGTTTAAAAAATAATGATAATTGTATGGCTAGAAATTAGAAAACAATAAATACCATTCAAAACAATACAGACTTTTTAAAATGTATTTATTTATTTATTTATCTGTGTGTTTATTTATTTACAAAAGTAAAAGTAAAATCTGTGATTTTACTGATATTATTATCTAAAATGTAACACAACAGGTAAAATTTGATATAAAAATAACTGAATTTATCAAGAAATAATATTAAAAATTGGGGGTTTTGTTTTGTTGTCGTTGTTAAATTTTAAGTTGTTTTTATTTTATTTATTTATTTATTTTGCAGGAAGCCAGATTTTACACCTTTGGACAGACCAAGCAGCAACCTCCATGGCAGAGAAATTAAGCCAACACAAAGTGCCAACAACTGCAGTTCCGCTAATGTCCACTTGAAGTTGGCTTAAAAAGCGAGTCAGTCCCCTGAGACCTGCATGTGAAAATGACAAACTTTACAGCAGAAACAAATGTGTTTACAGCCTGGTACAAAAAACTGCTTTGGTCTTTACAGCTAATTTCTCAGGTTATGATGGCCTCAAGAGGAGTGAATTTGTACATAACTCGCCCTTTTAAATTGTATCAAGGCTTAAAATTATGTGTTATTTAAGCCAGGACGGCTAGCATCAGTCCGTTCCTCTCACGTATTTACCAAAATGTCAAACTATGTCACTGGCGTGTTTTATCGGAGTGAAATACGACCAGTTAATTTAAGAAAACTGTGCGTGTGTAGTGTTCTATGATATCAGTACACATATTTCTGTATCAGTTACAGCCCAGTTAAGAAAGCATTCATGTGACAAGTGCCAATAACAACAACTCAGAGTGAAGACAGGGAAGTAGAAATTTCACGGGTAATGCCACGAGTACGGGGGAAATCAAACTATAAAAGTCATGCAGCTGACCACACTGGTAAAAAAAAACTGGGTAAAGAAAGTCCCTGTCGTGCCAACGGTTTCATTAGAAGCCAAAACAAAACAGAAAACAAATTCATCATGAGACCTGGTAGGAAATAAAGAAATCACAGCAATCGAGAAATGGTAGTCACAGAGATGATAATGTCATGGCCATCAAACATTCTCACCCTGAAGGATTTAACTTAGCTTTCTTTCTGTGTGTGTGTGTGTGTTTCTTGTTTTATATTCTTTGGTTGTTTGGCCCTTGAAAAGCTTCTCTGTAAGACTGAGTGGGTTGCTATAGTCTCACGGTTTCACTTCCCTAGCTGATACAACCTTTTCAGTCTTAGCATTTTAATAAACACTCGGCGCGAGAGGATGAGTGCGTCAGCCATCAGGTCTTTAGATTTCAGCCAGTTGCTGGTTGCGTTTCTCAGTTTTGATCACAGCGAGGCCTCTGGCTGTGGCATGATTAGATCAGTGTTCTCCTGGGAACAGGCCGTTGAAGAAAGTAGCAGACTGAGAGGTTTCACTCGCTACATGCCACTTACTAACTGCCAACGAGCAGCTAATCGGCTGTATTGTTCTGATCTGTGGGAAATGCAAAACACTATAGAAAAGAGAGTAGTACAAAGTGTAGAAAGTCAAAATGAAAGTTTCATTTTTACACAAAAATGGATGCCAGGTCCCACGTTTTGGATGCACAATGACACAATTTAATTTTTGAGACAGTGGTTTTGTGGCAACCAGAGTTTTTCACCAGATTGTGTGTCCTTATGACTTTTTCTAAGTTGTTTCACATAATGTCATCTCCACAGCTCATTCACTTGCACATTGTAGTAATATATGTTGCAATTACTGCAGCACATAAAGCAACTGTTCCTGTTTAGTTTGTTAGGGGGCAGAAGTACAAAGGGAAAAAAATGCTTTGGGGTCTCCAAAGAAAAACATACCAATAGACACACTGAATAGAATGCAGTCACAAATGCACATAAAGTGTGCATTCATTCCAGTACATAAGGGCAAAAAGTTACAGGGTCACAAAGCACTTATATACTTGTATGAGAGAAAAGCTTTGCATCTGATGTCCATTGAGCAGCCAGAATGTTACACTTTTATCTTTCTTCTGGATTACTTTTGTGTAGTAGGCCAGTGCTGGTTGCTATTAAAGCAAGGATCTGGGTACCATTGCATTTAGTTAAAACATGTTATATCTTCTACCTTATTAAAAAAAAAACACTATATGGGCACATTAACAAGATAAAAAAACTCAAAATATTTTTACCAGAGGGGAACTTTAATTTCACTTTATAGAATGTAAAGCAGGGATAACAACCTGAATCAAGTAGACAGACAGTTCTGTCAGTTGTTCTGAGAACCAGAATGCCTTTAAATATGTTATTTTTATTATGTGGAAGACATGCATATCAACATGAAAAACAAAAACAACCAAAATAGCAGAAAAATGAAAAGCCTGCAAACGAGGCAACCCGAGCTGGGAGTTTGACTCTTCCTGCTTGTAAAGACACTAAACAAAAAATGGATTTCACAGAAACCATCATGACACTCCATTGTTATAAGAAACCAGAGGCAAGAAGTTACAAAACATATATGAACATATGAAAGTAAAATGACTCTTGTAGAGGAGGCTCTTAGGCTGCTGCCATTTCACAGTTTCACGGCTTCACACTTTTCACTTCCTGACCTCTTGTAGCTTTTTCTTTTCTGCCCTGCATGAACACATGGAGCGAGGGGGTGAGCTAATGGATCATTTGTTCTCTAAATTTCCAACAATTGAAGGTTGTGCTTCTCAGTTTTGACCACATTGACGTACAGGGAAATGCCTGTCATGATCAGATGAGAATAATTAATGCAGGCACATGCGTTACAGGTCATCGTTCCAAGGAACCACAGTGGCCAGTTCACAAAGCGAACACAGAAATTCGCATTCATTGTTGTCCTTAAACTCACATGACACCTCTGAATGCTGTGTTTAGGGCCTGACAAAGCCTCAAAAGGGCCATAGATTAGTCTGTGGTATAGCGTGATGAGGGCATCATTCATTTAGCTGTAGTACCTTTACAGAATAAAAATTAAAAGGAAAAATTTTGCTATCAGCCTAAATAATCCAGCTTAATGTGTATTATATTTGCAGCTGGAGATGATAACAGGACGCAGATGCCAGCTTGAGTGATGATTCATATCTGAATTCATCAGATGCTGTTCAGTGAAAACGTTATTTCTCAGGAAATTATATCAAGATTAAAACTGGCACATTAAACGATCGTTCTCGAAGTGACTAAAAGTTTTGTCCCGTATCCGCTAATCTTGATCAGTGATGTTGTTGCAAGTGCCAGAGACTTTGAATAGCTCTCAGTTGCTGAGATATGCTAAAACTAACACAAGATAAGTCACTGATAGAGTTTAATGTGTAATATTGCACAATGTGTCACTAATGACAGATATTTTACTTGATATGTTCTGTCAGTTTCACACGACATATAAAACCAGCTTTCTACAGGAGGCCTGCCATCTAGTGGGAGCACAGATGAGTTTAGCTTTTCCTTGACATATTCTTAATAATTTTAATGCCTATCACATCACAGAGGATGCCAGAAAAAGCTAAATGAGTGGTACCACTGGGACAGCGGCAGGGTCATGGATATGAAGGCAAGGACAAAGTAAACCATCATGGAAACACCATCTGACAGTACAAACTCCCAGTGATCTACTTACCTACTTGTTCTAAGGGCTTTTAATTGTACCTCGGTATTGGGCAGTGTGTCAACTGGTCCCCAATGTGGTGCATAGTGAAAAATCTAAACAGCAGCTGGATGGATTTCTACAAAATCGTGTATAATCATTTTTCCCAGATCCTAAGAGCTTCAGTAAAAAGTAAGATGTCTTTTGTGTCTTTAAGATGTTTCACTTCTCAACCAAGAGGCGTCTTCAGTTTCTGAACTGAATAGTTCCAACTGCCTTCTGTTGAAGCTCTTAGGATGATCATCATGACCTGGATGACTGACAATCTACACGGACATTGGTACCAGATGATAAATCCTAATATCTTTAGTGATACCAAAACACATCCAACTACCAATACATTGCCATTAAATTTGGTATGTATATATATATATTATATATATATACACATATATGTTTATATGTTCATGTTCCCATCAGGATGAATTGTAATGCCTCAATTTTCCATCTACCACCTTGTGAGATAAATCAAATGGGAACCGGTCTGCACTGCATATAGGGCTGTTTAACCTTAGCTAGGTCATACAAAGCAGCCATGCAAGGCCCTCGCCTGAAATTGGGACCAATTTGGATTTTATATCGTGCCCAATTACACTTTGGCACATGGAGGCAACCCTGCAATTATTAGACATCCTGGACTACTACTAGAGTCATGATTGCTATGTGTGATGTGGTACAAATGACATAAAACATATAGAACTACTTAAAACACACAAGAATGCTGCTCTCATTTATAGTTACTGAATTCCACGTGACAGTAGCCTTAATATTCAAGCACCAGCTCTGAAAACCCCAGATGACACTAGACATTTGTTTCTTGCCACAAAGGACTTCTGCAACTCTGCTGAATTCTTACAAGCAAACGTCTGCTTGATGGTTCTGTAGAAATAACGTTCAGCAGAAGCTTTGTCTCGCTAGTGAAACCCCCTTTGATGCAGCGTCAGAGAAACAGGAAGCTGTTCCGGACTGGGTGCCCTACTCTGACATGTACTGTATTAAACTGTTGCCCCATATTGTGGGAAATGACTGTCAATGTAACTGTTCTCTGGAGTGTGAGACTTTAGTGCTGAGACGCTCATCACCACTTCCTGTGTACCAGCTTGCTGTGATTTATTTCATGCTCCAATAGGCAACTGTTAGGCATTTGCATCAAATCTGACATTGTCAACCAGTTTTCTCACGGTGCCAGCTCTGAGCTGTGTACATTTAACAATTAATTGATGTATAATACACTTTTTAAAAAAATTTTGATTTATGATAGCAGTGAATAATTGGATTAGAAGTTATTTTCACATCACAGCAGATCTAAAAAGTTTTAAAATATAATCAGTTTCATAAGCTTACAATGGGGTTTTATTGTTTTGTTTGTTTTTCTGATCAGTGCACTACTCCCCGCCCCTTTTTTTCTGCACCTATTAGAAGACAAGCACATCATGCACACAGCTCCTGCATATGAAGCAAACCCAACACATGTTCAGAGTCAGGATACTGTGGCTTTAAGGGTTTCACTCACAATAACAAGGAGCTCAACGGTTGACTGACTGTTGACCACTTTGGTTCTTACTCTGCCACCTTCTCTATCCACTTTGGTTGCGACAAACAAGTCAAAACAATGATGTCTTCTCGAGGCAGTTGCTGCGGAAACAGATGAAGTGATTAAGTGAGCTTAGTTCAAAACAAAAAATGTTGCGCAATGCATTGTGAAAGTGAGCAAGTTGCTGCAAGGAAAGATTTAATCTTACTAAATTGATCAGTCTCTTTGATTTAGAGTTAAATTATGGAACACCAGTAAACACAACATCGTACCTTAACTGATAGCCAAGGCCTTATCTATACATAGAAATGCAATGTTGTAACATAGGTGTGGTGTGACGGTCAATTGGTTTACGATTGTCACCATCCACTCCACATGTGTTTCGTGAACTTGGAGAAGAACAGTGATTGTTTCCCCGGAGGAGGGTACTGGGGGAGTACAGGGTAACAGCTGTATTGCTATGAGCCATGTGGTTCTTGCAAAGTTAGAGGTGTGTTTTATTCTTGCCCCAAAGTCAAAGTTTTCAGTGGCTGTTGGACTCAGTCAAGGTGTTTTCATTTCTCCAATCCCAGTTATGATATTCACTGAAGGGTGTCCAGTTTGGGAACCTCAGAGCTGCATTTTACAATGATGTAGTTGTGGTGACTTCAACAGGTTGTGACCTCTCGTGGAGAATTGGGAGAGGATTGCAGCTCAGAGTAAAGATGCTAAGAATCAATTTGAGGCCACAGTTCTCTCCTGGAAACCAATGGATTGGTTGCTCTGGGTTGGGGGTGAGTTACTACCCAAAGTGAAAGAACTTCGGTACCTTGGGATCTTGTTCACCGAGTGATGGGAAAAATGGGAACCTGACATGGACAGATGGACTGGTGCGAAATCGGCTGTGGTGTGTGTTGTAGTGGACAGTTGCAGTGAAGAGGCTGCTGAGTGGGAAGGCTACACTGTTGATTTAACAGTCATCTACATTCCAAACCTCAACGATGGTATAGAGGTGACCGATAAAATGAGATTGTGAATATAAGCAGTTGAAATGAGTTCTATTCTGTAGGGTAGTTGAGCTCGGTTTTAGAGATAGTGGAGTTGCTTTGCCTCCTGGGTGCCTTCATTGAAGGTTTCCCGGCCAAGCTCAACTGAGAGGAGAACTTGGGTTAGACCCAGAACTTGCTGAAGGGATTGCATGTTAACATCTGGCTTGGGAACGCCTTGGGTTCCTGCAGGACAAAACTGGAAACATTGCTGAGGAGATGGACATCTGAACTGGTGACCATTGCAATTTGGATAAAGATCTGGGTAAGCGTAAGTAAATTAATCGACTGATGGAAGTTTGATGTGTCCAGGTGGGCAAACTTAAAACGGTACGTCACCATGGCACTGAAGTACTCATAGATCCGTATTAAAACACAAAGCAATTTTGCAGCCTAATTAGTAAAAATTTTAAATAGTTCAACAAGATATGTTTTGACTCCACATCCTCAGTAAACTGCAGTGATTACAGGGCACATAAGTCACTGATATTACATAAGTGCATCTTACCCAAATGCAGAATTTTCAAGTTTATAAAGAAATATTCAAATAATTAGGGAGAGACAGTGAGTGACCAAGACACATAACACACAGATACACAAAAAATGTACTGTACATACTCCATATTATCAATATATGCAACAATGTCAACATTTTGTGCCATTTAACTTTACTGAATTGGAGTTTTTTGATTTGTGCATGCTCCATGTGTTGTTGCAGCATGGTGGCCCCCTGGTTAAATCCCTCAGTTCCATAAACAGCAGCATTACTCTAGTGTGAAATTCATTGCTGTTCCTTCAGTTTTATGACATTTGTCCCATTTTTCATTATTTTCACCTTGGGTATGTTACCGTCTGATCTATTCATAAGGTCAAAACATGCAGAGCAGTGAAGTGCTAAAACAAATCTTTTTAGAAACATTTTGCTATGCTTAGATGTTATTTTTAAACCCATGTGACATCCATTGAAGCTGAACATGACAGCTCCACCCTAAACCTAAAGTGAAAAGTTAAAAGCATTGTGATGATGGCAACCTACATTAACTTAGCTAACAAAAATGATCATACATATGTTTGGTAACAGCTTTTATTACCCCATACTTTGCACAATACAAACAAATGCACATCTAGTGTAATATAGGGTAGATGTATCATACTCTACAAGAGCATTACTTCATGAACATCATGTATATATTGATTTTCTTTTTCTCTTACACTCCATCACCCACAGCAATACGAAAAGTACACAGTTAAAGATTCCACACAAAAATATTCTATGCCCTTTGTGTAGGGAAGTAGGGAAATCATTCTACATCACTATCCATGTCATTCAATATGCCAAGAGCAGAAAAAAAAAACTGTAATAAATTTGCATATTTCCAATCATCTGGCTTTCATACAGTGCTAGATCACTGAAATAGCATTATTTGAAATACTATTAAATGCTTAGGTAAGAAATTAAAGCAAAAGTCAGAAACAGATTTTTTTATAAGCTGTTGACATAATAATGAAGAAAATAGCTTGGAGCTAACTCAATATGACGAATTTTGACAACAGAAGGGGCAGATAAAATTAAGACAACCCAGCAAAACATCAGTAATCAATTACCCCGGTTTTAGAAGGCTAAATATTACCTGTAACCATCTGATAAATAAGACCCGCAAAGCATCAGGCAGACAGTTCATATTTGCCCAGTTCAGCAAACGGACAAGGCCTCTTGAAACAGGGACGTGGGTTAGTAATGCATAGAGCACTAGAGGGAAGTCTGCCTAGCTACTGTATAGTGAGCTCCAAATTGAGACGTTAGAAAAAAAGCACAGCGGTCACTATTTCATTTGTGTGTTCAGTTGTGTGTGCTGCCATTGCCAACTCCCCGCTCCTGCTCTTTACTAAAGCCAATAACTACTGAAGATGCCCAGATAAAGCATGATAAACAATTCTCATGGAAGTGCTTTTTCTGTCTCTGTTGTCTCACAGCAGTGAAACGGCGGTTTCCTGCTCAAACCACAGTCATAAATTTTGGTCCCGTCTTACCCGGTGGACATCTGTTAACCCAGCCTGTTTTAGGCAGGAACTCATTCATTGGGCTCATATCTGAAAAGGATGTAATGGAAAATTAGTTTACATCACTGCCAACCTTTCCATGATCGTCATAGTGATTTAGTTTCTGAATGTGTGCTTGCCTGTTATCATATGGAGATTATATTTGCATTTTTTTTTTTACATGTATTGATGAATACTCGCCTTTGCAATCGTTTTCTAATTTCTTTGATCTGCTCATTCTTCTTAGTTAGGATCTCTTTCATGTTGCGGTAGGTCTGCAGTCTGCTGGAACTTCTCTCCAACTCCTGCCACAAGTAACATGCAGCCAAACATGAAACAAAAACCGCATAATAGCAGAACAGCATATTCAGTGATACTTGAAATTGGGTGGATGTTAACCTCGTGAGCTACTGTCAGCTGCAGATAAAGGCAAGGTCCACTCTATTGTATAGGCACATTCTATACACTGGGTCCATATAAAAAGCATTACAACAGATAAAACATCGTAAATTGGGTTAATAATTGAACTCTTAACTACACAAATGTAGAAAACTGCAATTAAATTAAAAAGCAAATGTGCAGAGAATGAGATGAATAGTCAAACACTTATGTAAAATTGAGGTAAAATAATTTGCAGTCATTACACGGTAGACCAAGCAGGATTTTAAAAAAAACAAAAAGAAAAGGTTTTACTTTTGATATCAAAGGTGGTCAAAGTCTAAGTTTGACTAACATCAACTGAGACGTTATTCAAGTCGGCACAGCATGACAACAAAACGCTGCTTCACCTTGTTTTGTTCTAACTCTTGGGACGGTCCGTAGACAGAGAAAAAAATTTCAACCCAATAACCCATCCACCCATCAAAACAGACCAACAGCTCATGCTGAGAAATGTTCAGCCGCATGACCTTTCAGTCTGATTTTGAAGGTTGTAAGTGATGCGAGTTGAACCGGTGGAAAAGCCTTACTTCCTCCATCTCTGCATGCATGAAGAAGAACGGATTGAAGGTGCTTTCACATTTAGGCTGAGCAACTTGTCAGTGATATTAATTTCAAAATAGATTCCTCTCAGCTGTGGCCCTGTGAATTAATGTTTATCTCCAATAGCCCTAATGCTTATTTGTGAAATGCCAAAGTGTGAAATGCATTTTTATAATGGTTCAAATCTCCCATTCCTATATTAGTCTTTGCAAGACAGCAATAAGGGCTATTTAGATTTAATTTATAACAGATTTACATTTGTCACATGTTGGCTATAAACAATGACACCCCCATTGTCACAGCTCCAATTTATAACTGCAGGAAAGTGGCAAATTTTAACTTCAGATGCTGGTTTCTGTCAGTTTCCATGAAAGAGCCACAGTGGCATAACCTTCTCTGCCAAGGCCAACTGCTCCTGCACTCGCAGAAGCTCATGTTGCAAGAGATCAAGTTCTCCTGCAAATCCTTCTGGGATGCAGCATTGGCACTGAGAGACCTTCATAGTCCTCTTTCAGAGCGGCGACTGTGGTCCTCCAGACTGCTGATCTCCTGGGATTGAGCGCCAGCTTAAAGGGGAAAGAAACAGAGTTCAGGCTCAGGTTCAATGGAAGGTAACCATGGCAGAATTGTACCCTCTATTCCTAACAGCAACAGACGACAAGCAGCACCTCCAATCACGAGGATGCTTAACCAGATAGGTCCAAGTTAGCAGATAAAAGCAAATGGTGGGAAGTGTTTGGATGAAAATAAAAAAAATTAAACTTTATACAAAAAAGAACAGTGAAATGGAAAGCAAAAATTAAAAGCATGAAGATGGTGTTCAATCAAGCCAAATTTGCTACAGTACCTGCCTGTTCACCTTGCCACCTTTTTAAGATCTTTCAGAGCTCTTTCTGCCTTGGTTTTGTCATCTAGCGCATTCATGGCCTGACAAAATAAATCAGACAGACAAGAAGTTTCATAACTGTTGGTGATTAAGAGGAGCTGCCAGTTTGCATAAAAGTTATTTTATACCTGGGACTCTATAAGTCCGGAGTCTGCCTTTCAGTTGTCGTTTTCCTCCTGTAGTCTTGCTATCTCTAAACAAGTATTAAAAGGTTACAGCAGGGTGAATGAATGTATGAACGTGATAATGGCAGTTCAACCTTGCCAATCCAATCTGTGCATGTAGTCCATGTAATATACTGCATCCTCTTTTACCTTGTTAAGGAGTTCAGACACTCCACCTTCATTCAGCGTGCCAACTTGGGGTTTGCTTGATTCTTGGTTTATCTGATAAAAAAGTTTCAGGCTTTACAGCTGAGAGAACAGTTCTTCTATCTTATTCCAATCATGTTGCATATACTTGTCCTTTTCTGTAACTAAGTGCAGCTGTGAAATAAACACCACTTGCCATGTGTGTCGAGTCGGGCTTTTCTTAGAAGTATGAAGATGAATAGTGTCTACCTTTTGAGAAAGGTGTGAGCGCTCAAACCAACAAAAGAGCAGAGTGTTGCATTACAAACTTGATTTGTTTTTTTTAACCATGTGACATAAAAACCGCATGTCAGCTTTAGGGATTGTTGATTTCAGAACCGTGCGGCTAGAAATAAAGGGCCTGACATACAAAACTGCTTAAAGATGCACAGGAATGCTGCTCTCCTCTCTGGTTACCGACGTCCATGTGGGTGTAAATACGCTCGAAACACATGATTGATGACGGCTACACTGATGGTAACGTTTGAAGATCCTGCATGTGACAGAGCTGCACGCTGTGACTCACCTTATCGGTGGTTTTAAAGTCAGTCTTCTCAATTCTGCTACTTGCTCTAACAGCTCCCTGTGCAGGTGTAAGAAGAACAAAGAATTAGACAGCAGATTTAAAAAACGAATAAAAGCTTTAGGTCTTTAAATTATAGTCTGCTAGTGGTAAAAATGTGTCCTTCTGTAATGTAAAATTATTGGCTTTACATTACAGTTCAACTGATATGACTATCTGGGCCATGACCTCATTCACCTTATCACCTCAGTGTTGGTGTTTGTGTTTTTTTAATCTAGGAAGAAAAACTAGCAAGGAAACTAAACACCTTGTTCTGAGTGGCAGTTAAGCACTTATGATATAAGATATATGCTTGTGGTGAACTGAACAGTTCTCTGAAAAGCTTAAATGTGGTTTTTATAAAGCAGCTGAAGACACGTAGACCGTGACATGGGGCGTATTCCTGGCTTTAGACGGCGTATCAGTCACGTACAGCCGAGGCCTGCAAAAAAGGGTTTGGGGGTTGTTTATCCACCCACCATGTGCATACGACCAACAACCGAGCAAGGTGCCTCAAGAAGGTAAAGGTTGCGGAGGTCACAAGTTATATGAAGTTCACATAGGTGCCAGATAGAGTACATTTAAACATGTGAACACGTACTGCGGTGTGTTACAATTAACCAACAGAGCAGTCATCCGCAGGATCTTGTCGCTGATTTCATTTGTGTGAAAACATGGCTTTTCTCATCTCGCTGACAAAAACAGAAACAGGTCGACGTGTGGTTTCAGTATGACCCTGACTTTTGCATATCAAATGTAACATTTGTTGAACTTCAATTTGCTTTTATATCAGAGCTAATATCTCCAAGCTGTGGAACTATGTTTTACCGTTGTTCTTATTATTTTACATAACTTGCATTGTTCTAAGATATTGGTACATTCCCCAATTCTTATCATGAGCCGAAATGTCAAGAGTGCAACATTCCGACAGCAGATCAAATGTGATTTATCAAATGATGAATCTTTCTTATCTGTTGCTGGTATGATGGGTACACGCCCAATTTGCTCTGTGTTCAAGCCTGTAACATGAAACAAACAACAATCTAAGGAGCATTCCTCCTGAGTTAAAACAGAAAGGACTGCATTTTAGGTTTAACTGAAATAGGTTTAATTATATTATATGTAACCAAAAACAGTGACACCTCCATCTAATGGCTTTGCGCCACTTACAGCTAATTTTTACTGACAGTAAAACATTTTTTAATATTAGCTTGAATAATTAGACAGTAATATATTAAAGTTAATGCATATTAAGGCAGGAGTAAAGATTAAAAAATGTTTGCAGCAAATTCCATTTTTTTAATGATACCTTCATGCAAATAATTTTACTTTCAGTTAAGAAAGCTTGAAAAAAAAACACTCAGAGTTCTGTATTTTTTTCCCAATAATATAAATATCCACAAATACATTTGAGAAACTCTTCAAACAGTGTCCTGATTACCAAGGATAATACACGAGTCTGACTAGCAATGGTTTGCATTAATGGAAATTTCAAATATTTTCTGACATGTTATTTCCATCATGCTCTTTAAATTCAATTTTCAATGCTTTCAAATGTATTAAAAATCCCCCTCAGTAAAAATCAAGTTTTTAAATTGGTCTCTATGGTGTTTATGTGGTAATAGAAGGCGACACAAGCAGCCGACCGCATGACTCAAGATTTCTAACCTGAAACTACGCTGCTGATGTGTACAAATGACAGCCTCAAAAACACAAATTCAGACTTGGGGTTTTCACACAACACAAACCTAAAAACAATCCTGTCACCTTGTAGGGTGGAGCGTACTGTGTTACTACTCTTCTTCAGAATCGGATTCTGCTTTGAATATACAGTCATCCATCACTGATACATCGCTTGATCCCCATTAGCATTGTGGGGGGTGGAGTCTATCCTGGCTAACTTAGGATGAAGGCAGGGGACACTCTGGACAGGTCATCAGTATATCACAGGGCTACATATAGAGAAAGACAACCAAGCACATTGACAGTCACACCTATGGACAATTTAGAATCACCAGTTAACCTCAGCATGTTTTGGACTGTGGGGGGAAGCCGGAGTCCCCCGTGAAAACCCATGCTGCACTGGGAAAACACACAAACACAATCTCTGTGATCAGTTGTAATGCACAGTGCACACAAATAAATGTTAAACTGAATCATAGTGTTGTTGAAATTGCACTTACTTTAATCTCTGGTTGTTTCTAATATAATTTTAAAAGGACAGTTCATTACATATAAAGATTTTTCTAATATACTTGTTCTCCTTTGCACTAAAACGTCGGAAAAACTTAGACTTATTGTTACTTCTCGGTAATTAAGTTTACTGGTTCGGCCCCTTTGAGATCAAATTAGGCCGTATGCGGCCCCTGGACCAAAATGAATTTGACACCCCTAATGTAAGAGATCTCAGTGTAAGCAGTACTGAAGAGGAAGTGGCCTCATGGCACGACGCAGATGTTAGAGAGACATCTCTAACATCTGGTAAATGTCAGAGGTTTTCTCACGAACACAAAGGTTCAGTGGCCTTGTTCACCTCTCGCAATGGTGTGATATTCTGTTTGAACCTGAACCATCACATTATGTTAAATCGTTTTAATTAGAAAATATTTTTACAGACAAGTTATTGTGCGAATTTTTATTAACAGGGCTGTAGTATCTTTTCCTTTTCTGTGCATAAAACACCCATGACTTCTCTGAACAAGAAAAAAGTGTCCACATTAAATAAAATGTCATTATTATCTTCTGTCAGGACTTTACTGGTGCTGTGTATTGCATAAGATCCAAATATAAACATTTTGTACGCCTCTAGTAAGAAATGTTATGATGTCCCCTTCTGTTGAGTGGTTACTTTGGATTAATAATTTTTCAGGAAACCTCAGTATGCATCTTCCCTCATAGCCCACCTGTTTTCCAGCTCCGAGATATCACTCTGCAGTCGTAGGTAAAACTTCTCAGCCTGGGAGAAGAGCTGTCTGAGCAGCAGCACATTGGTGTGGGCTGTGTTGATGAGCTCCATCTCCACCTCCCCACGCACCACCGCCTGTAGCCCATCCAGCATCTCCCTCACCTCGTCCACTGTGAATGTTTCCTCTACCAGCCTTCAGAAAAAAACAAACACAAGCATCAATTTTACAGATCAATCTAAACTAGAAAGTACTATATATTTTTTCCATCTGTTACATCATTCCTCTATAGACTGCTGATCTGAGGTTGAGTGAGATAAAGCCACATTTGCATATAAACAATGACATCAAAAGCCTTAATGACCAGTCACCTGCTATCTTTGAGTTCCTCAAAGCATGAGTCAATAGCCTTGAGCCTCAGGACCCTTTTTGAACGTGCAAATCGCATGTAATTGATGACTTCATTCTGATGGTGTTCATTAAACCCAAATTCAGCCTATATGAGACAAGAGAAAAGAAATTAGTAGCAAAGATTTCAGATAAAAAATGATATAGAGACGGAGAGAAGCTGTGAAAGCAACCACAATTAGCTGATAAGCTAACTTGAAGGGGATTTTCTCCTGCTAATGTGTAACAGGGCCTTTTCACATGAGCTTGTACGTCCAGCGTGCTATCCGGGGCTGCTGGCTAACGTTAGCTGTCTGCTAGTCTTTAAACTCAACTCGGGCACAGCGTTTAGAAAACAGGGTTAGACGTTTAGCAAAAACAGCAAACAGGTGGCCAAGACAGCAAATCATATCAGCTACTTACCATGGTGGCTGTGGCGCTAACGTTAACGTATCTAAGTTAGCTAGCCTGTAGACTGAGCTGATCCAAAGGAAAAATGGATGTTTCTGCCTCTAATTTAGGCCACACAGGGAGCAGACTGAAAGCCAGAGGTGATAATCTGGAGTGCAGGGTTCTAATAAACTCTCTTGTACTTATATTCAACCCGGCGAAGAGGCTAAACTGGGGCTATATCATAGCTATAAGATTATCTAGCAGATCTGCTAGCTTAGCTACCCAGCTAGTGTTTGCCTTGAGAATGCCTTGGTAACGGAAAGGAGCGTCATCACCTTGGTTACGAGAGGTGCGTTCAGGGCGCTACGTACAAGATGAAACAATAGGTGGTATGGGCGAATCAAAACTAAGATGAAAGATATATTAAAACAACAACATTTTCGGAGCCAAATTTCATACAAATAAGTGTTTCTATTTTATCTGACATCTTTGTTTTTGTGTATCTACATATTTTGTTATAAGTTAGTTGTTTAGTCTACTTTTGTTCTACTTTAGGTCCATGTAAACCTAGAACAATATGTTTTGTCTATATGGCTTTAAATGCATCACAGCAAACATGACTCCAATCTACTTTGGTCTTCAGTGTCGATATGTTTTTTTTGTTGTTGTTGTTTTTTTCTGCTACAGGGACTCTAAGGTCACTCATTTCATATTATGGTCAACATATTTTTCAACATATATGTCAACTGGCTCTGGAAAAACTATAAATAATGTACTATAAAATACAGAAAAAAAATTGGCAATTGTCAGGTGTTTGCTGTGGGAGGCCATTGACATAGAGATTACAGGGTTAGATACAGGCACAGTTTTCAAATACTGCTACAGAAAACCACTGAAGCACTCTAAACAAACTTTTATATTGTATAACTCTTCAAAGGCAATAATATAATGTCATACTGTTACTCTTTGTGACTTTTAAGTTCAGTTATTCAAGTTGTGTGTTTCCTATAATCTGGGTGCAATTACCCATAATGCCATATCTTTACATGTGAGTCTAATACAATCTTTAATTTTATCTTAATTTGTATTTCTTGTGTTTCTCATAACCATGCTTAATTTTCATCTGGCTGCTGTAATGTGTGAATTTTGCAGCTGAGGGATCAATAAAGTGTGTCTAATATTATTTTGTCTTACAAATAATTCAATAATTTATTTCATTCTGCTCAATTTTAGCAGAAAAACACATTTAGAACTTAGTTAAAATGAATCCTCTATCATCTATTACTATTTTTCCTTGTGTGGCTGTATGGGAAGTGCAATGTGCGCACCTAATGTTTCAAGTGCACATGCTATTTTAGAGTACCGCCCTCACCTTGATATGCAGAATTCCAACATAGACTTAACAACTTTGAATTCTGAAATGAGGTTTACATTCTATGTTCTGATGTCTGATTTGTCTTCACTCTCACCTGGATATGTTGCAAGTGCAGCATAGAGCTAACTAGCTTAAATGCATTTTTGGAGAAAATTATAAATAAAAGTTTAAAATGGGATATGTAATTTGGCAACTGTGTGCTTTACATCCTTTAATGGTTCTGAAAGAGCATAATGTTAACATGTTTTTCTATGCAGTGTCTCCAAAATCTATCTTGAGATCAGATTTGGGTCCTGGAGTGGTATAACTCGGTTTAGTGCAGTTATCTAAGAAACATTTAGGCCTGCTTCAGTGTATCACATGCAGCAGTAGAGGGCAGTATAGAGTTGGAAAAAAAAAACGTATGAGAGGAGTAAGCTGAAGACATTGAGTGCTGACAATATTGAGGCTTTTTACAGTAAAGGAAAACGTATAGGCCTCTGTTCTTCATCAACACCAAGCATAGGGAGCCTCTTTAATTATCTGTGCCTTTTATTCCTGTGTCACTGGGTCACTTATTTTAGCGAAGGGTCCTGCAAAGACTAAACTCACAGCTACAAAGGGGCCCAGGATTCTACACCATATAGCTATTATATACATTTTGGGGGGAAATATTGTAAAATCATTACAATTTACCAAATAAAGCCTCTATCAATGTAACATTTGAGCAAATACTACTAAAACTACTAGCATTCTGTTTATATATGATTCAGTTGGTTGTCAGGTGGGACTCGGTATGGCTGTTTCTCCATCATGTGAGCCAAATTAAAAACTTAATCTCTAACACCATCTTCTCATCCTCCATCACTGAAGCCAAACGAACTTCACTCTCCATTTTGTTGAGCGTGATCCCAAGAGAAAAGAAGGAAACTTCTTTCCACATGTCTCTCTAACTGTAATTAAATTAGACTAACGGGCAGCACATGGTTGGTCACCTAATCAGATGCCTTAGAATGTGACCGTTCTGTGCTGCCTGTTCAAGTTTAGTGTTCAACATCAGTCAGTGACAGAGGCCAAGATGTTTCCCCTTTACCTTCAATCGCGGTGAGTCACTTGCAATTTCAGACAGGGACTAAACAGCAGTAGTTTAAAACCAAATAATGAAAAGTTCTAGTGTAAGCTTTCGTCGGGCTCCTCTATTTTGGGTGGTGCTAGACTTTTCAATTGGTTCTGCCTCTTGAGTGTTCACATTTTATGATCTAGGGAATCAAATTAAGCTGAACGGTAAGCTTCTTTGGAAACTTAATTATAGAAGAACGCACCATGGCAAGATCAAAAGTATGAGAATATAAAAATTGAATTTTAGCACAAAAATATCCCATGTAATAAACAATGAATTAATGAAAGGCAGAAGAAACAATAAAACACTGTGGGCAGCTGGCAAATTCAAGTTAAGTAGACTATTGGAAAGGGGAAAGGACAGGAAGAGAAAATACTTCAAAAAAAAAAATGTTTCTTTTAAAAAGTTGTTAGTTATGGGTCATTTACAAGGAAGAAAACTACACAGTAAATTACATTTAATAATCCACTGTTAAACTCAAGCAATTATCTAAAAGGCTGGGCATTTTAAAATTCATTATTATTGATGAATTTTGAGATTTTTAACAACGTTTGCCTCTGTGAAGCACACGATAGTTTATATGTATGTTTTCTTGTATAAGTGTATTTTTATGTCTATTGGTCTGGGTTTCATGCAGACCTAATGATGCTCAGTACAGTACTCGGTAAGTACAGTGTACTTGATTTACTCTTTCTGAACTTCAGGTATCGCTGCATTGATGGGACAATGTCTCTAGAGGGCAGAATAGTCGCGTTTAATCCATATGTTAAAATTTATCAGCAAACTGTTGACAGCAGTGGAGAGCTTCATAACTTTTAAACGAGCATGTTGAATTACCCTTTGAGCACTCAGAGAGAAACAGGTAAATGCAAAAATAGAGAAGAAACAGCAACATGTAATATATTCTCCAATTCATCGGTTTATTCACCAAGATAATTTTAGCAAGACGGCTGTCATAATTAGGTTAGTGTATATAATCTGTCTATGGTTGACTCTTTGGTTAATAAAATAAAAGAAATAACTGCTGCTATCCGTCTAGTTTCCATGCGGTCTCTTATTAACTACTTCCTTTCTAATTAGCCCAAATGAAAATTAAAAAAAGAAAAAACTCCATTATTGCGCCTGTTCCGCAGTAGACAGCTACTCTAATCTGTTCTCAGGTCGGTTTCGACTGTATCTATCAATTCAAACGCGGAAACAACGAAAGGAAAACCGACCCGGGATCAGGTCTCTCGCTAATTCCACTCCCAGACAAACCAATCAGCTGACAGCCGCATGACAGGCAGGCCTCGCGCATGCGCAATAGCTCGCTTTTGGTATCAGGAATATGGCAGCGTCCTGAGTTCTGTTAGGGGGAATACGGCGTAACTGAGCACCTTCAACACCAGAGTGGGAAAACAGAGACGCACCGGTCACACTCGGAGGAGGGTGGGGGGCTGAGGGACGGCTACGAATAACACCCGCAAGCGATTTTACAGGTAACTGCACCCGTTAGCACCTGCCACTTGCCTGTTATGCATGTTTGCTTGATTGAACCCCGCTGCTAATGCGACTAGCTAGCTCTCCCATAAAGCCTGAGTGATGGGCTAGTTAGCCGCTTGGGGCTAACACCCAGCATTGGCCTGCCACAGCCCCCCTTTTCTGCACTTTGCAAGCAAACGCTGATAACAGAAGTATTTGAGCTATCTTTGTTTTTCTGCTTAAGCGGAGCAATAATGTCGATATCGCAAGCTGTGCTAGTTTTTAGCCAGACAGTCAACCGAGTAGGCCTGCTGCAATGAAGCAGAGTTTGGCTAGCTGCTTGAGATCCTGGTAACGTTAATGCTGTTTGTCATGGATTTACTTGACAGATCGGGAGCTAGCACACATCGTCAAGTTGACTTAAGAATCGCAATTGCTCTTTTTAAAGCTTCTTGTGTGGCTTCAGTCTTTGCATCTCTACTCCAGTCTGTTAAAGATCTGTATTTTGCAAATAAGTGTTTTCTGGATTACTAACAGTGCCACATTAAAGTTCCCGTCTTAGCAGGGAGATTGCTTCATATTATTGGCAAATGCAGAGTAGTGTTGCGATATGTCTTTGGGACAGGAAAAAGCTCCAGAGAAGAAAACCACAATGCAGTTAACAGCCTTTTATTCGCTTTATGCGTTTGGCTTTGTCAGTGCTCTGTAAAATATTTGATGTGATGCTGAAAGTCCAGATGCACACAGATGTGTTTTCTCTGTTCGCCGTTTTACTTTAAAGGTCAGGCGTCCAAGTAGCATTTTATATGGACTAAATTTTAAATTGGTGATATATTAAATCATCAGGTCCATATACTGATGTAATGGCACATGATAGTTTGAACCTTGTACCCCACGCTGATGCTGAAGCAGTTTTTGAATGATCTGTGCTTTTCTAAAGGAATCGTTTAAATCAAGCTTTTCTTTATGACAAAAAGAATACAAACAGAAGAGCACTAAAAAAAAAAACATGCTTATTGTTAATAATCTGAACACAATGCCATGAAGCATATAACCTGTGATTGTGGTGTAACTAGTGGGTACCTATTACTAGTACTGTGTGGCTGACGGCCTGTTTTCAGGTGTTCAGACGAGTTTCTTTTTAGAGTTTTCATAAAATCCCATTAGCAGGCCTCCTTACTGAATGCAAGTGGTGGTATGCACTTAGGGATTGTACCATCTGTCACATCTATCCAATTACAGAAGTGAAAAAAACTGTATTGTCAAAATTTCTAAAAACAAAAACAGTGTTTACTTCACAGTCCTTTTGTTGATTTATTTTTAAATCTGTCAGAGGTAGCTCATTAATAATTTGTTACTGATCCACATACAGTCAAGTTGAACTAGGAGCGGTGATCACATGACCCAATGCTGGAATATCTGCCTTTTGTCACGCTCATCACAGCAATATAATACAAAGAGCACTACCCTCTGCTTCATGAAAGAGCAAACTACGCAGCTCTTAATTCTATCTCTCGTTGTGAATGCCATCAACCCACGCTTTGAATGAGATTAATTACGCTGTTCGATAAAAGGTTGTTTGGAAAAGAAAGGTTGATGCATTAGGAAAAATGCACACTGTGTTTGTCCCACGGAGGCTCAGTCATAGAGATGTGAAAGCTGGTCAACTTTTAAAGGACCTCCAGTGTTGAGGCACTTGAAACTGTCTTGCCTTTTTTTTTTTACGTCCCACCGTCTGTGACCTCTTGACATTTGTCCCCCTTGTTGTGTGAATTAGTGCATTATTTGGACTTATTTTGCTCGTCATTCCTTCATTTGCACATTGAAATGGAGAGGAAGGAAAACTGGAGTCAGATTTTTCCAGGATCCTGGCAGAGTGCTGACACAGGTTCCCCTTGTCACAGTGCAGCCGCCAGCAAATTACTGCACTGAGGGTAGGAGAGGCAGTTATTCCCTCTTGTTTTTTTATTACTATGTTCTGGTGACTGGTTTGTCTTTGAAGCCTTCACCTTTGATTTATGTACAACAGCCTAACAGAGCTATAAGACCAAACCATCCAGCAGTTACTCTTAGGTTTACTGACAATGACATTCTTTATTCTTTTTAAGCGTCTGGATAAACATGAAGACACAGCCCAACCTCTGTTTGTCTCCAAACGATCAATAATCCACTTTGGCTGTAGAGCAGACCATATTGACACATGCTCAGCTGGTGCACTGTTGTGGTTTTTTTGTGCCTGGAATATCAACATGGAATGGAGATGTTCACTTCTCCTCTGTTTGTGCTGAGCAGGTTGTATCCTGGTGGCTCCTTAGTGTTCCGCTTTTCAAAGTCAGCCTGCATAAATGCAACCATAAAAGACAGAGTGAGGACGTAAAAAAGCCGCGGTTATAGTAAATCGCAAATCACGTGCTCCTGGCTTTATTGATGTCTTATAAGTGCTTTAATAACAGTGAAGAATCAGTCAGTCATAGAGAGATGGACTCCTCTGTGTTGCTGATTATCACTGTTTATCCAGCGTTGGTTCTGCATCTGAGGGAGCGTCTGGTCAGAGTCTTTCCCTCTGAGCTGAAAAATGTTGAACGACTGTGTGAAGTGTGTGTTGCGGTATATTGGGATACGTGTTACATAACTTTGATGTAGTAATGACTTGTAAAGGTCTGGGTTCAAGTTTTTGGTAACTTAAAGATGCAATTAAAAATGCAATACTTACCCAAAAGGAACTTAATTTAAGATCTTTAATTCATTTTTTTCTTGACTCTTTTCTGTTTTGAAACTGTAGCTCACTTCCTTGCATTGTTGTCCAAGTCATGATAACTTTCTTTCTGCATCGCAGGTCCTGTGAAAAGATGAATGTCGTCAAAGACAACAAAGACCTGGCCTGTTTCTACACAACCAAACACTCCTGGAGGGGAAAGTAAGACAACAACCATTTTAACCCCACCGATAGGATGTTAGTGTTTGTAGCATTATGTGTTACACATCTCCTTTGGCATAAATGTATGAGTTTAAAAGGCAGTGTTAAGGTAATCATTTTCTAAAGGAGCTTTGGGAAAATCCTGATATCCTGACTCAGTGTTTCAATTGTGTCAGCTTCCTTATCTTAGACAAGGATAAGAGGTTTGAAGACTACCACCAGTGCACAGTTATGTGATCAGTGGCAGTGAACAGAGGACAGAACTAGTTTTAAGATGCTGTCTTATGTTTTGACACTCATTTAGGGAGAAAAGTGATATGAAAAGCTGATTTATCCAAATGTCAGGTATTATTCCTGTTCCTTATTCTCTCTATAGTATATTTGTTGAGGGTATTGTCAGTTTAACCAAGTTTACCATGACTGTCAGTCAATAGATTAAACAGTTGTACACACTGTGTTACCATGTATGACTGGATATGAAACAACAAAGCTTACCCTGCTGTCACATTTTTCCTTATACAAATTACAAGGTTTTGTGAATATGCTCAGGATAATTTGACATTTAAATGAATTTTTTTCCCCTCTCGTTGGTGCATTTTGTTGAATTTATGGGAACAGGAAGGACGTATCTCTGTGGCTGTCTGTGTTTACACTTAGTGTGCTTGTCAAGAGGAGCTATCATGTTGAACTCATTGTTATACAGTGACAATGAAGATGGCGGCTGGTACAGTATATGATAACAGATTGAAGCCAACATGATGTATATTTGAATGAAACTTTTATCAGTCAACATGTGTCCAACATGTAATGATCAAATGTCAGTGCAGAAATTCCACACATAAACCTCTAAAGTTTAAAACTGCTTTATGTAGATACTGCATGGCTCTCAAAGCTAATACAATGGAGAAGCTCCAGCCTGAGCAGAGAGTCAGTGGGATCACATTACCAATACTTGCTTTCTAAATGTCTTTGTCCCATTAAGGCCTGCATTGACTGAAGTAACCTAAGCAGGGCTGCAGAGCACAAGTATCATCAGAGGTTCATCATGCTAATGCTCCCTGAAGTGTCCGGCCGAAACAAGCGCTGATTCACGTCGACGCAACACAGTGATGCGGTTTAAAGCTCCATTGGTGGTTTATCTGAATTAGTCCGTGCATGTCGTTACCATCCTCCTGAGCTGGATCAAATGTGGGCCCAGCTTTGAGTGGCTACGGACGCTTAAATTATTGATATCGACATTTGAAGGCCTTTTTTACTCAATCTCTAAAGAGAGAGAAAGAGACAGAAAGGAAAAAGAAGTGAGTGAGTGGGCATTAATGACAAAGAAGCAGGCGAGCAGCTGCAGATGAAAGTGAAACTTTGTTTTGTGCTTGTGCAATGCATTTTTGTGGTTTAGCAGCGATGTGTAACTACAATCATAGACACGGTGTACAAAACATTCATACAAACTAAAGCTCGAGCTGAACAGTCTCGCAGGAAAAACTTCCTTTACAGAGCTCTGACAGGCCAACAGAAAGAGAAAAGGAAATCAGAATATATCTATTTTATCTTTCTTAAAAGGTCATATTGTGGGCTAATGTCTGGTTCAGTGGTTTGTAGATACTGAGAAGTAATTATCTTATTGTGCTTGATTTGTACCACTTCAATTCAGCTTTATATACATACAAATATTTCACCAGTGTTTTGCTGACACAGTAAGAAAACATTCCTGTCAGACAAAGAATAAAGTTTTTATCTAATAAATCAATTAATCTTGGTGATAAATAGTGGTTTCAGGTAGCTACAAGATCTCAGTTTTGACATTAGCTGTGCCACAGACAGGAAGACAGCTCTTCACTGTGAATACAAAACAAGTTCCCAAACTATAATTAAAGTAAACTGTGATTAGTATGGTTGTGCATACAAAATGCTTTTGTCATGTGAATTTTAAATATATCTGACGGCATTGTTTAATGTGTCAGCTTCTTGTGGAATTTATTCTGTTTGAAGGGCATTTCGCTCCAAATGCATATTTCAAGTGCAGATATAAAAAGTTCGGTTTTACATAAATTACAATATAGGCATTTGTTTGCGATCGTAGGTTTGACTGAAATGCTCATAAACATTTGTGGCAGACTTTTTTGTAATCTGGACTGTTTGGCATATTGGTCAGTAGACGTGGAGAATCTCGGTCATCAGTTCTGCAGGGATTTAAAGGAAAAAAAACAACATGATGATGCAGTTTGCTTTGTAGTTTCCCCTATTTTCTGTCTGGTTTCCTTGAACATGTCTAAAACAAGTGTTTCTTCATGTTCCACTTTGTTTGGTAAGATTATCGTATTTGCAAACATTGCTGCCTGTCTGAGAGAGGTAGTTAAAATTAAATCTTACCCCCGACACGTTTCTACAACACTTAAGAATACAGTGGATCTTAACAGTTGCGTGACGCTTTAGTGCAACTACAGAATTTTCAATCTCACTGTGCTCATGATCGTATTTAATTCAGGTCTTGTGACTTTAGTTGAAAAGAAAATTAGATTCATTTTGTGTCTGTCCTTCTAATGAATGGCGTTTTCCAGAATGTTTGCACAAATGAAATCTCAGAGTTTTGTGTAAGATTTCAGGGTTGTTGTTTTCAAGTAAAGCACAAATATGCAAATCACAATCTCCTTTGAATCTTATTTGAATGCCTTCATACTTCTCAGGATGCTTGCTTAAACAATAAGCATTCCTTTGCTGCTACAGATCTTCAAACTGTAGATTTATTAATTACATTTTTACTGTCCTTTTGCATACCAGTACATAGGATGTGCTGTCGCTATCTATTATGCCTTGTTTAAATTCTGTTTTTGTGTCTTTCCATTAGTTTTCCTTCATTGTATTGTTGTTCTGGTACCCACACTTAGCTGTCTTTCCACTCCTCGGTGCGTCTCTGTAATCTCGTGTTTGTGTTGAGTTTTGTACAGGGGATAATATTGTGTTGTCCCACTGTTTTATCGAGCGAAACCAATCTTTAGCTTCTTTGGGAGAAAAGGAGCATATTTTGTTTAAAGACGGGAGGCAGTTGTGAAGAGAGTTTAGTCAGATACAGGAAGTTGCTTAATTTGATACATTATGAAACCTGAGAAGTGGAGAGAAGAGCTTTGAAGACATTCTGTACACTACAGTATGAAAAGTAATCTGTTACTTATCACTGACCGTATCTGTGATTTTAACTGTACCTGTAAAGCTTGTGTTATTCTTCTTCTCATATCCTTTCTTTTATGAGTTAAAGAACCATTTTGCCGTTTTAGCCATTCACTACAAAGCACATATTCATTACAATGCTTCTGGCAATTTTTCTAAACATACCAGAGAGATAATATTTTCATTCCTGCTTTTCATGATAGTTGGCCATCTTTATTTACTGTAAATCCAACAAACTATACTTCATGTTTCATCCAGGCAGGTTGGTTTTATATCTTTGCATGAATATGTCTGTTGTATGAAATTTGTATAATTCCTGGAACCTCTTCAAATTACAAGAAACCCACTAATTTACTCTCCCAAATTCACTTTAATTGAAACTCATACCGCCACCCTACATGCAGGTATTGCTTTATTTTAGCAGGAGACTTTAGCCAATGCTGTACTTTACGGATTTTTGAGAATCCGAGGGTCTGCAAGGTACATTAATGTCATAATTTGCACGGTTCCCCTCAGCGGACTTCCACTTAACTGCAGACGCTCTATTGCACATGTTTGGCAGTAGTAGTGGTACATATGGGGAATATGCAGAAGCTGAGCTGCGGCGCATGTATGGAACACACCCTCCAAGACAGTTAGGAAGTAGTGTAATATACAACAACTACTCATCCATGGTGTTTGCAGCTGCAAAGGAGTACAATCCCAGCGTGTGGTTTCTCCATCTGTAGACAAAACTCCAGCACTTCTCTACTTATCACTGCATCACTTTTATTACAGAGGTGTCTCAAGAAGCATTTAGTGCATTTCTTGTTATCCTGTAATTGGTGATTTTTTAGTCAGAAAATCAGCCTTTCTTGTTACCTTCAGTTCAACGACAAATTCTGCATCTTTTTAGTCTTTAAAATTGAACTGTAAAATATAGCATGCTGGGAAATGTGAGAAATTGTAATGTTTTAGCCTTTTCAACACACTTTTTTCAGGGAGATTTGAATGTTACATGCGTACTAAGATAGAACTTTATAAAAAAGAAAAATAGCCAGTCCACAAGGAATGAATAATTAACTAGGTTTGTGCTGACACCCAAGTTAAGCACCAAGGTCAAGACTTGTAGACAGACAGCACCCTGACACCAAGATGGTGTCAGACTTTGTGGCCCAAAATAACAAAATAGTGAAGGAAAAGCCGAGATGGTGCACTTGTAGTCATTCTAATACCCAAAAAGGACATGACCTTTTTTTTATAATTGTAGAGAAGAGAGGAAACTGACTGCAGTATTCGCCTGGACCTAATGTTCCACTCTGGCCTTGCCTCAGGCCGCTGTCTGTCCGTGTTAGTCATGTAATTCGTACACATGTGCAAATGTATTATGTGGAAGTGTCCTCCCAATTTTACTTCCTTTTACTCGGCATTTTGGTTTATACTAGCTGCCTAAATGGCTGTCCAGGCCCAGTGAGGATGTGTGAAAAGGAAAAAGGAGCCGAGTCAGCAAGTTCAGTGTGCAAACTAACGGAGCTGCTGAGCGCTAAAGGAACACTTTGTGTACACAGATGCTTGTTTAAATATACCTTTATATTTAAAAACACTCCCTGCATACACTTTTCAAACTTTTCCAAAGTCTAAAAAACTCACCAGTCCTTGTTTTTCACATAGCCGGAACCCTCAAATGACCCATTTTCATATCAAACGCGAGGCAGAATGTCATGAATTGGGGAAGAAATGCCAACTGAAACTGCTGCCAAACCACAATGCAATGAAGCACACAAGGACATGCCTCCATGCTTGTACCACACACACACACACACACACACACACACACACACACACACACACACACACACACACACACACACACACACACACACACTCATTCAGCGTAACATGCAGAGAGATTGACACAACAGAATTTCACACTTCCTTCCTGCTATTTGAGAAAGCTCCACTCTCATAACTGTTTTCGATGAATTCGTGTTCGTTCTTTCAGTGTCAAAGAGTGACTCATTACACAGCCGGTCACGTACAATAAGTTGTGACCTCTTGTTTAAACAGAAATGAGTAGAACAACAAGCTTCTCTAATAATATTGGGGTGTAATGGGTCACAATTGTACAAGCTCAGTCTGGTAATAACATTTTGCGCTAAAATATAACAGCAAAAATTCACATTCACTCCTTTGTATTGCCATTGGATTGTTGGCAGTTGGCTAGATCTTCCTGTAAGACTGTTTGTGCCTGATCTCAATTAGTGATTCACCAACTTGCCTGGAAACTGACATATTGAACCCGAATGTTGATGATATCATCAGGTAACCCAGTCCTAGTGATGTCATTTGTCCTTGACTCATCTTTAGTTTGCAGACGGCTACAATGGAGTTGCAAATAAACCCGCTCTTCTTACCACATCCTTTCCTCTAGCAGACACAATAGAGCTTTATTTATGTGATGAGGTACTGAATATCTGGCACTTAGGAAGATAGGATGTTCAGAGTTGTCAAAGAGGGTAACTGGGTCTTTAAATTTACGATTCGCCCTGTTTCCCACATTCACTGCTAATGTTATGTGACCGCCTGTGGTGTTGTAGGTGTTGCTTCCATGTGTGGTTGGTGATTTGTAGGCTTTGGTTCTGACTCATCCCCATCTCTGTGTTCCAGGTACAAGCGAGTCTTCTCAGTGGGAACGCATGGCATCACCACTTACAACCCCACCACATTAGAAGTAACAAATCAGGTCAGTATGGATGCAGCGTGTCGTACAGGAACTCAACCATCATTTGGCGGGATGTGCTCTCCAAATCCATTTGAAATGCTTTTTTTTTTGCTGAAAGCAAAACGCAGTATTTTTAACTTCTTGTGCTCAGTGTTAAATATGCTGAGCTCTCAGTACACTGCGGTGCACATGCAAAAACATGACTTTATAGTGATTAGAGTGAGAAATGCGTCCTAAGTATTAAAATTTGACTTGAAACTTCACTCATTCACCCTTTAGTCGAAGGCTAAACAGTAAATAGCTTGAATTTGTAACTAAAACAATTAACTATATACATTAAAGCCTCAATTTAGCATTTATAAAATGTGTTTAAACATTTAACATTCAGCTATAAGGACATTTTTCAGTGTTAATTAATGCACAATAATTGTCAACAATCATCCTCCACTTTATAACTTTATTATGATTTGTATGGTGCTTAGAAATGGTGAACTGAGCGACTATAACAGCGTGTTTCTTTCTGTTTTCTTGTTGTCTATGTCGCCAGTGGCCTTATGGAGACATCTGTGGTATCGGTCCAGTCGGAAAAGGTCAAGGGACAGAGTTCAACCTCACATTCCGCAAAGGCAGCGGCAAGAAGTCGGAAACGCTCAAGTTCTCCACAGAGCACCGGACAGAGCTGCTCACAGAAGCACTGGTGAGGACAAACGCTTACAGCTGCGCCACCGCTCTGCCATTATTCACAATGACTAAATAAACCGCGTGCACATAATTCTTTAAAAAGATCTCAGATGTGGCGCTTGATGTGGCTTATTCGTGCTTTCTAGTTGTCTCATAGCTCCATATTGTGCTGTGGTGTTTAAAAACAGGTCATTTAGCGTACAGCGCACTGTTTAGGAATGCAGTGCTTGCAAATCGCTAGTCGTTTGATTAGCTGCTGGTGTTTCTTACAAATGTGAATCGGCAGATATTTTGGTGTTGTCAACAAAATAGGTCATTGTGGTGAAAAGTTTCAAAGCAGCATCAAAGGTAGGTGTTTCCCCGTAGAGCCATTAGTAATTTGGCAATCTTGTAAACAGTGTGTAAATGTTTGTTACTCAGAGATAATTCAACAGCTACTTTTGTTTGTTGTGTATTTTATGTTTGTTTCCTTGTTTGTTTGTTTTTTGCAGAGATTCAGAACAGAGTTTTCAGAGGGGAAGATAACTGGCAGGGTAAGTACCAATATGTAGACTATCGTTCCAAAGTTTTCTTAGAAATGTCCTTATTTTTGAAAGAAAAACTTTTTTTTTTCCCAATGAAGATAACATTAAATGAATCAGAAATACAGTCTAGACATCGTTAATGCGGTTAAATGACTATTCTAGCTGGAAGCAGCTGGTTTTTAATGGAATATCTGCATGGGGATCTGTTTCCAGAAGCCATCACCCGTGTGTTCTAATGCTACATTTTGTTAGCTAATGGTGTTGAAAGGCTAATTGATGATTGTAAAACCCTAATGCAGTTATGTTAGCACATAAATAAAAGTGTAAGTTGTCATGGAAAGCAGGAAATTGGGTGACCCCAAACCTTTGAACAGTACTATAAATGAAGATCCAACACAAAGATCCACATTTGACATTGTTTCCATTGTTGAATGCATGACATCATGTTGGTCACACTCTTCACAGCGTTACAATTGCTATAAGCATCATTGGAGTGACACGCGGAAGCCTGTGAGTTTGGAGGTGACACCGGGTGGCATCGACCAGATCGACCCCCACACTAACAGAGTGGTGTGTTCCTATGACTATCGAAACGTAGAGGGCTTCGTGGAGTGCTCTGATTACCAGGGAGGATTTTGCATTCTGTATGGTGGCTTCAGTCGACTGGTATGTTTTCACAAAGTTCGCGTGTCTCTGTTTATGTGTGTGCATATGCTAGATAGATTTGATATGTGTTGACTCAACGAAATTAAGCTTTTCTTTCCCTCCTGGTTCCCGTCTGTCTTCGCCTCTTCCTCTCAGCATCTGTTTGCCTCGGAGCATCGAGACGAAATCATCCGCAGCGCCATAGAGCATGCCGGGAACTTCATCGGCATCACGCTACGGCTGAGGAAGGAGGCTCTGACCTTTGAGGGTTTCATGACGGACAGGTTGGGGAAATACAGCTCTGACGAGAGTATCACTTCTCTGGCCGAGTTCGTGGTGCAGAAGATCACTACTCGACACCCGGTCAGAACACTCCTCCAAACCTTTCTCTGTTTGTCTCAGTGCTGTAGGGTGGTAGGAGTCCCTTATCAGATTGTTGAAAGATCTGCGAGAAAAATGTGCAGCATTTTCATGTTTAATATGAGAAACTTTTTCTAAAGCAGGACAGCATCAGATTACACTGAACGTTGTCAGGGCATTTGTGGATCCTTAAAAATACAATTTTCAATACTGTTAACATTTCTAATTTTATGCCAAATATTTAAAGGTCTCTAGGTTGGAAGTTATGCCTTTTTATTTGATTTTTGACAATGTAGATACTCATAGGAGAAATGGGGACATAGAGACATAAATGCAACAGAGGCTGTTACCCAGATAAATGGTATAAACCATAACATTTAGCCTACTAGATATATGTTTTAATGCTTTTATTTGTGCTTTAAGTGCGGTTCTAGTATGTCAGTCAGTTATATATGAATATATTTTTTAAATAGACTGTTTTATGCTAATATAGTTTGACTGAATTTACTTCATTTTACATCTCAGATTTCTTTATGCAGCAGATTTATGTTTTAAAACATCATTGCTTTGTAGAGTTGGATGCTTATGACTGAGTGAACGTAGATAAATCAACTATATTGCCCTCCTTTGGAACTAAAAAATGGAAAATTGTCTTTGGAAATTATCGCAAAACATTGGAACGAAATAGAGAACCACAGCACAGATAAAAGAAAGTGATAGTGTGAAAACAGAAATAAAACCCTCAGAGTCTGGTGATTTGATATGTCTTGGTTACTGGTTCAGATTATTTATAGAAATTGAGGCAAATTTTTTTTGTAGGTATTTTTCATTACATAGGAAACTCTAAACCTCTGTCCTAAAGGCAAAAACTGAATGTGGTTATTCAAGCGTTGGGATAATTTGATTCATTCTTTTCATTGAGTTGCTGTGATGGTGGATCGTTGTTGCTTGCAGGCTGACGTTGTACTGCCAAGTCATATTTCTCTGAAGAATTTAGTTTTAAAAGTCAGATCTTTAACCCAGGATGTAATATTACAAGGACACAATTCATTAGCAAGACAGCTAAAATAAGATCTGTATATGCTTTTTCAGTTTTGTTATCATTACGGTCTGTATTAGTAACGTGATCTTTGTGTGTTTTTGTCCTGCAGGAGCCTGTTAAACGTATCCTGGCCCTGACAGAGACATGTCTAGTGGAGAGAGACCCGGCTTCGTACAACATAGTCACCATCAAACCCTTCGGAGAGGTGAGATTTAATTCAAGCAGCATAAAGTCATAAAAAATTCAGGCTCAAATGATTCACTCAGTTAAAACCATGTTCTGACTAGTTGTACTCCTGTGAGAATGAATGTTAATTAAACTGCCTGTTTTTGTTTCATTATGTATGAATCGCATCGCTGCAACTTAACAGCTGAGATGAAGCGCTTGAGTCTGTGTGATACGAGTTAACTGTCCCCTTACAGCTTCTCTTTTTTGGTCTCTCTCTCATCTCCTTCAGGTGTTTGCTCTCATCTGTGATGCGGACAACCCTCAGGTGTTTACAGCTGAATTCATCAGGGGTCAGATCAGAAAGTATTCCTCTACAGAAAGGTACACACACACTTACACTAATCTGTGTACAGGGCACTACAGCTTGTGGATTTGTTCAATGTTTGGTTGTAATTTTGACCCAACTTCATGTCCTTTTCTGTAACTATACTTACAAGATGAGTAAGTTGCTTGTGTGGATGTGTTTTTGCTGCATAGCCTCATCTCCTTGTGCAGCATCAGTGCCCAGCACCACTAATCGCTGGCAGTGCATTTAGCTGACGCTGTTTGTATGTCTGTAGGGACTCCCTGTTAGCCAGCCTACTCGATGGAGTCCGTGCATCAGGGAACAGGGATGTGTGCGTCAAGATGGCCCCCACGCAGCGAGGGCAAAGATGGGGCTTACTGAGCATGCCCGTGGATGAGGAGGTGGAGAGTTTGCATCTGAAATTCCTGGCAGCACCTCCTAGTGAGTAAACCTCCTTCATCTACTGAGATTAGTGCGCTTGATTTGGATTTTAGTTTGCATGTTTAAGCTCCTTTAGATTGAAATTATAACGATTTTGACCTGTCATGTCTCATTTTAGTAGCATTTTTTTGTTTTTTAAATAATTATGTTAATCAACAATTCAAAAGTGATGGCTGATTTTGATTATTTAATTTTCAATAAATTTTTATTTATTGTTACTTTTGTGAGTTTCAAGTGATTTCAGTGAGAATTGTGGGTTTTTCCTTCTTTAACTGAGGGGTACCAACAATTTTGTCCACGTGTGTATGAGCATGCTAATGCTAATATTAACCTCTCTGGCCTGCTCTAATGTTGTTGTAATAACACTGAATTTGATTCACAGGGCTAAGATAAGACTTTTTCAAAAATAAATGCCTAGTGTACTTGTCTCACAACATTTACTGCTGTTTTCAAGGCATTTCCACAGTCTTCAACAACTCTTTTAACCATCTAGATAACCAAAAAAGATTTCTTCTGTTTATTTTAAATTGTAATATGTGAGGTACAAGCTGCAGCTCAAGGAGCCAATATGATCTGCTCATACTGTCAGGACATGTCAGATGACCTGATAACGTCGAATACCATCTTCTGCCACACCTTTCCAACATCAGATAGGGGAAGTCATGTGGCACATTTTCTGTACCTTTTCAAATTTGATGATTGAACACTTGTCGCTGTGATTGACTCCTTCTTTCATTTAGTCCTACAAGCTATTTGTGGCAGTTTTCATGCACACAACCCAATGCAGCACTATCAGCATCTCATTTAAGAGACTGTCAGAATATGTCCATTGTTATGCTCATTTTTAGATATCATATCTCCACCCTCTCTAAGCCAGCTTTTCACTTCCCTGCCAGTGTGGCTGTCAAGATCTTAGAAAACTGCATTTCTGTTCAGAGAAAGTACATTATACAGAAGTGTCATATTCCTAACCTTTTTTTTTCCTCACAACTAAATATTTATTAAAGGTAATAGTTAAGGAAAAGCTAAATAATATTTGACAGGTGCTATCCAAGTATTTTGAAATGAGCATTTGTTTATAGAACAGTTTTGTCAAAACAAGAGTGATGACAGACATTTTCAGACATTTTGGACAAATATTTTTAGAAGTTAGAAATGAAAAACAAACATTACATCCTCACCGGTGCATGTTCTCTTACCCTACATTCATCCTATCTGATGCAACTTACAGCATTATTTATTATGCAAATGTACATTAATCATTTAATTGTTCTAAAACCCTGCAAATTGTATAAAATACAAATTTAGCTGACAAATTAAATATTAAGGTTAAGATTCAGCGATAATATAAACTGTGCAAGTATACCTTATTAATTTAAGACCTTGCAAAGATATATATAATACAGATTTACTCCCAGCCAGCTCTAGAAATAGAAATTCCTGAAGAGACGGTATAGGGAGAGTAAGGGTAGAGAGGACAAAGCACAAACTACAGGAGAGGACTGCACTAACAGCAGTGCATTTAAATGCATGGAGGAAGTGATAAGAATCACAAAAACCTTGAGTATGAATACAGATGATATCCTTTTTTTGTTCAATTGTTCCATCGCTCCTTCCTTTTCCCAGATGGAAACTTTGCAGACGCCGTGTTCAGATTCAACGCCAACATATCCTACAGCGGAGTGCTGCATGCAGTAACCCAAGATGTGAGTGTGTTCAGTTTGTGTGTAATTAATTTCTGTCCATCTCCCTCAACAGACTCCACATTCATTTCTCTCGTTGTCTCTCTTTTGTCTTCAGGGTCTTTTCTCTGAGAACAAAGAAAAGCTCATCAACAACGCCATCCTGGCTCTGTTAACCCAGGAGGCCGAGCTGCCGGCTCTTAACGCTGAGCTGGAAAGCCATTTTCAGGCCATTCGACGCTTGGTGGCCTCCAAGGCTGGCTTCCAGGCTTTCACCCAGCTGCCTAAGTAAGTCTTTAGTACAGCTGTATCTACTTGCTTTGACTTTAAAGTATACTTTTGCTGAGCTGCTGGTAACTGGCATGCTCTGTCGTTCCAAGGTCTGGTCAAGGGTCTGGACTCACAGATGCAACGTAAATATGAATCCATACATCTCAGTCTGCCCTTTGTCCGTCTGTATTTGATATGCTTCTTGATCTTTTACCAGAGTCTTTCTTAGCCGTCTATCAGCCTTCTCTTCTTTTATCTTTGTTCTGCTTTCATCTCAGGCTTTAAGACAGGCACTTCAGAAGAGAGGTTATGTCACTTCGCTCTGTTCAGTCGAGCTGTCTGCCTCAATTTGTCTTGACCCTCCACTATCAGCGTCTCATCCTCTCATTTTTGTGCCCTCGTCTCCCTCCCATTGTCCCATTGGTCATTCTGCTCTTCACATTTCTGTATATCCACGAGCCTTGTAGCCTTTCAGGGTCACTGAGATGTATGAGAGGACCTGTATTTACCGTTTACTCCTTGTTCCCTATGAAGCAAATGAGCCAGAATTGGCTTTCCTGAAAGATTCATTGCTAGCATAGCTTGGCGTTTCAACCACAACACACCTATCACTATCAATAAACAATAAACTCATCTATGATTTACACTTTGATAGATAATAGACAAAAGAAACAACAAGCCACTTCTAAAGCAATGAATTCTTTGTGTATCCAACCCCAGACCTGCTTTTTCTAACAGTACCTGTATGGCTTATATTCTGTTGTATTACCGTTTGTGTTAAACATTCTCGACACGTCATCATTTTAGCAGTGCTTTTAAAACTGCAAATGTGTTTGTGTGTTCTAGGTTCAGGGAAAAGTTGGGAGTAAAGACGGTAAAAGCTTTAAAAAGGAACAACAATGGAGTGACACATGCTGCTATAGACATGCTCTGCGCCCTAATGTGTGTAAGTATCACCTAAATACGTAGACATCAACCAAATATGTTGATATACATTCATTTATTGGAAGCTTATTGCTTTCAGGTCAGCCTTTTTTTTTTCATCTTTCTTTCCAGCCGATGCACGATGATTATGACCTGAGGCAAGAGCAGCTGAACAAGGCCTCTCTGCTGTCCTCTAAGAAGTTCCTGGAAAACCTTCTTGAAAAATTCATCACTAATGTGGTACATGTCTTGTTATCATCAGCGAGCCGGTTGTAGCCGGCCATCGGGCAAATTAGGAAATTTAGAACTTACAAAAAAGTCAGTTTGGATAGTTTCATAAACTAGTTTCCCTAATCTTACTTCGCTTTTTCTCATTTTTTTTCCCCAGGATCATGGAACAGGAGCTTTGGTCATCAGCTCCTTGCTGGACTTCTTAACGTTTGCCCTTTGCGCCCCCTACAGTGAAACAACAGAAGGGCAGCAGTTTGACATGCTGCTTGAGATGGTTGCTTCTAATGGACGAACCCTGTTCAAACTATTCCAGGTAGGGCGCTTACTGAGGAAGCAAAGATCTAGAAGCTACAGGAATGTTCAGCACCACCCATGGATTTGCGTTACATTAGTGTCAGCATTTACACCTTGATTATGATAGCTACATGACTGATTCATACAGGAGGTGAATGTGCATTGAATGTTGTCTTTATTACCTTTAGCACCCCTCTATGGCAATAGTAAAGGGAGCAGGCTTGGTGATGAAAGCCATTATTGAGGTAAGTCTTTGTGAGGGTTAAGTGCTCTACAGGGTGAATTGATAACCTTATGATCATCTCCTACAACTCATGATGTGTGATGATTTGCTTAACTGTTGAATTTAGGAGGGAGACAAAGAAATAGCCACTAAGATGCAGGAGCTGGCTTTGAGTGAAGGAGCCCTGCCGAGGCATCTGCACACGTCTTTGTTCACCATCAGCACAGACCAGCGGATGCTCACCAACAGGTCCAGCCCCCATAAATATGCATCCTTACACACAATAATGTAGAAATGGGATTTTTTTTGTTTGCAGTTTTTAGTAGATCTTCTCTAGTCACATTTTCATACTTTGCTAATGCTCGTTGGAGCAGATTCAGTTGCTACTCAGCTGCTTATGTCTAATTTTTGTTCATCAGGCAACTCAGTCGTCACCTGGTGGGATTGTGGACGGCAGAGAACCCTGTTGCCACCAACCTCCTGAAGAGGATACTGGTAAGCCTCCATATCTGCTGAGCTCAGACTTTGAAACATATATTTGATGCCTGTTCAATACTCATGCCAGAAGCTGTTAGTGTAATTAGGATGATACAGGAACTCAACAATGTGAGCCCCGGCTTTTTCCTGGCAGCTGAGGCAATTTGTTTACGTCTTTACCCATTTAAATTTGTCTTGTTCCTCTTCTGTGCTTGTAGCCAACAGGCCTGCTGGCTTACCTGGACAGTCCCGACCCTGTTCCAGAGAAAGACGTGGACAGAATGCACGTCCGTGACAACTTGAAGATCGCCACGGTATCTTGACAAACCACATCACATCTAAACATTTTTGCGGAATAGAATGAGTTAAAACAATCTTTTTCATCTATAGTGTTTTTTTTTTTTTTATTCTTCCCACAGGACCAGCTAAATCGAAACAAGGTGCCGGAGTGGCAGCGGATAGCAGGAAAAGCAGCCAAAGAGGTGGAGAAGTTTGCCAAGGAGAAAACAGATCTTGTGCTGATGCACTGGAGAGATAAGATGGGCATAGCTCAGAAGGAGGTGAGCATTTCTGAGCTGTTTTACTTTTTCTCTGTTAAACAATCTGCTGCTCCTGCTGCTGACTTTGTCTGCTCTGGTGTTTCTGTTGCTTCTCTCGCCGATGCTAAACATCGCTGCAGATCCAGAGTCAAACTCAATATCGCACTTTTTAGTCGTTGCTGTTGTTTTGCATGGAAAGCGGCGTCGGCTCTGGTGCTGCCTGACACTGGGCTGGCAGTTTGTGTCAAGATGCAATCACATGTTCCTTACTTGTTTGTTGTTTGAACTGCTTGGGCACCTTTTTGTGTGTGTTTAATGGACATTTTAATTTAGATGTGGCAGTCTGTTCATCGGTGTCTGTTGTGGTGAGGTGCAGACGTGTTGTAAAATGTGACATTTCAAGGGTTCCATCTTTCTCAAAAGGAAAACTGCTTGACTGCATGGTGATTCAGGCTGAACGTGTGTGGGTCATTCTTATAGAAAGTGTGTGGGTCGGTCGAGGTTGGTCAGAAAACAGAAACTTTGGATCACTACAGCCTCGCTCGCTGTTTTTCCTGCAATTTAAATCAATCCTTTCTAACTTCACCTACATGTCCTTTTTCTGTGGCTACATTTGTTATTGGCTCGAAATGCGCTTATTGGCAGAGTTTTTTGATTGGCTTGCTTCCTCCGAATATCCCCATCCTTTTACATTTTTATCATAAGCTCCAAACATAGTAAAATGACAATAATATAGTGGATTGTAGACTATTAAATCTAAAGGATGCTAGTTTTTATGATGGACTTGTTGTGTATTGGTAGCATAGTGACCTGTGACCCTTTTTGTTGCGATTCATCTCTGTTTGATCCGAGGAACAATAATCTCTCTGTCTGTCTCTGCCCCACCCTCCCCATGTCTTGTCTGCTTTCTCTGCTGTCAAACATTGCAGCAGGACAGAAATAACCTGGTAAGTAGGACTGACCAATGGGATCCATATTGTTGTCTTTCCATTGTCTCTTGGCTAAACCATTTTCCACCTTCATGTCACATACTGGGTTTTTATTTTCTTTCTTTCTTTAAAAAAAATCAGGCAAGCAATGACCAGTTGGCACAAATAATGAGTTTTAAAGTAGATGGAAAAAGCAAAAACATCTGATAATAAAGACGCATCATGTCCAGAGAGGAGCACAATCTGAAGTGGATATTTGTAGCTTTAAGATGCTACCTGTGTTGTTTGGTCATCAATAAATAATAACCCTATTTGCAAAAGGAATCAATAGGTTTATAATAAATATCTCAATGTATGTAAACAGCACACATGCCAAAGATCTATCTACCCCAGCAAGAACTACAGAACAATTGTGGGATCCCATTTTGGTTTCTGTGTCTTCTCTCTGTCGGTATTATAAAGTTTCTGTTTCTACACATTTGTCTCATTGTTCTAATATCTGACTTTCTCCATTCCTTGATTGTGACATTGTTTTCTACCCATGCCATTCATCTCATTTTTCTGTTTTTCTCTGTCTATAATGTTGCCCATGTTGTCACCATTTAACTTCACGACTCTCTTCGTGCTATATGCTGCAAAAAGGATAAAAATCGAATGCTGTGAATAATAGTAGCTTGAAGTGGCTCCTTAAACGTTTCGCTTTGTCATTTGATTTCAGAATCCGAACCAAAAGCCCGTCATCCTGAGGAAGAGAAGGCAGAGAATAAAGATTGAAGCAAACTGGGAGCTTTTCTACTACAGGTACGAATTTCTAGCTGTACCGAATCAAAATATCGAACATTTGTGATGCAGAAATGGCTTTTGTTGTACTCAGAACTTAGTTTCTTGCACGAGTAAGACTGATGCTTGCTGCCTTGAGGCTTATTTGAGACGTTCCAGTGAAAGACTGACCATAGATAAAACTGACCTGACTTGTTGTTGGGATACTCTAATAGTTTTTCTGCCGGAAAAAAATCCACCAAATGTCAGTCCATAGAAGAATCTTTCTGACGTTTTTTTCGTGTTCTGCTTTTTAAGATTCCAGCTTGACCATGCACGCTCCAACCTCATCTGGAACTTAAAAACAAGGGAGGAGCTGCGCGATGCTCTGGAGGGGGAGATGCGTTCCTTCAACGTGGACCGTGAGCTCGGCAACGCCACCGTCATCTCCTGGAACCACCAGGAGTTTGAGGTTTGTGCTCAGTTAACAGAGAGTCAGCAGTCAAATGTCATCTAAAGCTGTGGAGTATAAGGTAAAACCAGGATATTTTGTGAATGCAGTATTAATTCTAGCCCACACAAATGTGCTGTCATTTAAGCCTGTGTTACTGTGTGTTCTTTTCTGCAGGTGAGATACGAGTGCCTTTCAGATGAGATCAAGATTGGGGATTACTACCTGCGTCTGCTCCTGGAGGAGGATGAAAATGAAGAATCGAGTGCCATCAAGAGATCGTAAGATCACAGTTCAGCCACCAAACCATCGACAACAGCATCATTATTCGGCAGTAAAATGCCTAAAGATGATTCATGCATCTCCTTTTCTGTGCCCTTAGATACGAGTTCTTCAATGAGCTCTACCATCGCTTTTTGCTTACACCCAAAGTTACGATGAAGTGCCTGTGCCTGCAGGCGCTTGCAATAGTGTACGGGAAGTGCTACGAGGAGATCGGTCCCTTCACAGACACAAAATACATTGTGGGCATGCTGGACCGGGTAAGAGTGTGCGAATTGTCGCTGCAAGGGCTCAAATAAGTGCAGCAGTGACATTGTTTTTGTGTCTTTAAGTTAGTCCCTAAATTTAATATATACTTTTGTGATTACAGTGTACAGACAAACTGGAAAGAGACAGACTCATCCTCTTCCTCAACAAGCTCATTCTCAACAAGGTAAGCTGTAAAACAGCATCAAAGCAGGCAGCAGCGGTGTCTTTTTGCAATACACGTTAACCGTTTGAAGTCCATGCAGTTTCTAGGCGCTTTCGGCTCCCTGTTTCATTTTTACTTTCAGTGGGTGCACTTTAAAGTCCAGCCTGTCTATTCAAACAGTGACCAGAAGTACGAAGAAGTGGAAATGTGTTTTTCATGAACGAGTACAGAATTAGTTGTTTTTTGCAGAATCTGGTTAGAGTGAAGGGTTTATTTTTTGTGCATTTTTAATAAAGACATGTAGAATGAAGTGATTTTGAAGATTTATTATGATTTAAGCTTAGATTTGGTGAAGTTGTCCAACTTCATATCAAAGATGAGTCATTAAAGGGCTGTTGAAAAGCACAAAATCCATGTTTTACTCTGTTTTCACAGTTACTGGTCAGATAAATAGTGTGACTCTGGCAAAAAAATGTCTTTCAAACCTGACAGCAGGTTTTGGGGTTCATCCCCGTTTTATTGTTTTTGTCCTTAGTCATTTATTTTTGGTTAAATTAAAAAAAAAAATGTTTTGTTCTGCAGAAAAATGTGAAGGAGGTGATGGATTCAAATGGAGTCCGTATCTTGGTGGACCTGCTCACTTTGGCTCATTTGCATACCAGCAGAGCTACTGTGCCGCTACAGGTAAAAACAAGTCACAGTACATTCTCTGTTGATCAGATCTGTTACGCAACACTAGATGTTGCAGTTCTCTTGGTTCAATCTAATCCATCACAGCCCGATCTCACGAGGATTCGTGAAACTGTTACGTAAATTTTTGTTTCGGTTTCGTGCGCACCAACACGATTTCGTCATGTTTTTCGTGCCGCTCACCACGAAATGCGCACCAATGTATTTTAAACGGCGGACTTTTCGTGCCACCCAGAACGTATTTCAAACGAATGTGTGTATTATATTTTTAATGTAAAACCATGGCGAATCCAACGCTATATTTTGCATGACATCGTCCCTAACCATAACCCTAACCATAACCCTAACCATAACCCTAACCATAACCCTAACCATAACCTAACCATAACCTAACCATAACCCGGTGGTACACTTACCAATTAGCATAGGAATTTCAAGAATGTCCGGCGGCCGGCGGCCGCAAACGCGATCACACAAGCAGTATACGCCGATGGACAGCTTAGATCGTCATGAATCCGCTGGTATAAACCACTTTCAGCTGTGATTACCACAGCGGGTTTCGCTGTGAGCAACACGAAAAACATTTCGTGGTGAGCGGCACGAAAAACATGACGAAATCGTGTTGGTGCGCACGAAAAAGAAACAAAAAATTTACGTAACAGTTTCACGAATCCCCGTGAGACCGTGTTGTCCATCATTGACCCATCTGTGTAAATCTGCAATGTCTACCAAAGCTCTTGTTTATTTCCACAGAGCAACGTGCTGGAGGCAGCACCAGACATGAAGAGGGAGAGTGAGAAAGAGTGGTACTTTGGAAACGCTGACAAAGAAAGAAGAGGACCTTTCAGCTATGAGGAGGTATGTGATTGTCTTAAAATGTACAATTTAGTCTTTAAGATCCGTTCACGGGGCTGAATGTTGTCTCTGCTGACAGCACCTTGTGAAAATATAATCAAATATAAACAGAAATGTCTCTCTTGTCTGTACAGGTAACAATTAAGCGCTCTTCACATGGAAAATACTCTTGAACTGATATCTTATTGTTGTTATGTCCATGTTGTATTGGTGTCACTGGGTACAAATGGCCATTAAATATTATTTCACATTATTTGGACCAAGGACTACAGATGGAAATTAGCATGATGCTAAATCTGGTGCAGCCATCTTTTTAATGTAACTGCACGCTGTCCTTTTTCAAATAAACTAGAAACTAAACCAAACTAGAAACTATTTAGAAGAGGATTTTTTTGAAAACTTGTCCCATTAAACCAGTTATGTTTTTGTTTTGTCTCATCCAGATGCAGGAGTTTTGGAGCACAAACGTCCTAACGGCGAAGACACGCTGCTGGGCCCAAGGGATGGACGGTTGGCGCCCCCTGCAGGCCATTCCTCAGCTGAAATGGTGCCTGCTGGCCACAGGGCAGGCGGTGATGAATGAGTCCGACCTGGCTACCCTAATCCTTAACATGCTCATCACCATGTGCTCCTATTACCCCAGCAGGTCAGAACCACTGAAAATCTCTGTGCTGTTCGTGTTTGTGTTGAAAATACCACCTGTTTGTTTTGTGTGTAAAATAATTCATTTGTTGACCTGGCTTTTAAAAGTTTGTGTGGAACAGTAAATTATGATATTTAATCATTTACTTTTTACTCAGGGACCAAGATAATGCCATTATTCGTCCTTTACCGAAAATCAAGAGGATGATCTCTGACAATGCCTGTCTCCCACACATTGTCCAGGTAATTGTACATTTTAACTTTGACGTTTGTGTCCTCAAAGTTGAGTCATTGCACAAAATTACACTGTATGAATTGCTCAATAAAGTTAAATGCCATGCTGACTTTTTTCCTTATTGTTTTTTTTGTCCTTCCCAGCTGCTGTTGACCTTTGACCCCATCCTGGTGGAAAAGGTTGCCAATGTTCTGTACCTGGTGATGCAGGACAACCCCAATCTGCAGCGCCTCTATTTAACCGGAGTCTTCTTCTTCATCATGATGTACACCGGCTCCAACGTGCTTCCTGTCGCAAGGTGAAAACACATTATTAGCAGCTGACATTTTGTACAATATTATTATAGGCCGAACCTTTCTCCGGCGAATTTTTAAGAAACTGTAATATTTATTTTAGATATTGATGAGAGACGGTTTAATCCCACGCTGTTCAAAATATAAACGAATGCAATATTTCTATTATATTTCATGCATTTTTTATAAGTCTAATACTGGCTTCTAAACTGTTGATACAGTTAAAAATGAGAAACATATTACACTTATCAACTTAAAAGAATACTTGCAGTCAAGTGTTGAAACTGACATCTGTGACATTCATGTGTTTTCTGTAGGTTCCTGAAGTACTGCCATCTGAAACAGGCCTTCAAATCAGAGGAGGTGAAGTTTATTTCAGATATGGTTCTTTTCCTTATTAAATCCTATGAATTTGGTGCCTTTTTGAGGATGACATTGGTCTGTTATGTTGTCTTCACAGGCTAAGGGTCAGGATATAGTGCAGCGTAGCGTTCTGGGGCCAGTGTTGCCCGAGGCCATGGTGTGTTATCTGGAGAACTACGAGGCCGAGCGCTTCTCTGAAATATTCCTCGGAGAGTTTGACACACCTGAGGCCATTTGGAGCAGTGAGATGAGGTGGGAAGTGGTGTCTGTGATGTATAATTAAAGGCGATGTAGAGATATTTAGAAGTGCAGCAACGAAAGCTAGTGTCTGGTTTCTGGGAATTTGAACGGTTTCTTTTTGAACTCTTGTTTCAGGCGGATGATGATTGAGAAGATAGCAGCTCATGTAGCTGATTTTAGCCCCAGGCTGCAGAGCAACACGCGGGCCCTCTACCAATACTGCCCCATCCCCGTGATCAGCTTCCCTCAGCTGGACAATGAACTCTTCTGCAACATCTACTACCTCAGACATCTCTGTGACACCACCCGCTTCCCTGACTGGCCAATTAGAGATGCTGTATGTCTTCTTTTTTGTGTCTTGTTTTGTTTTTTTACTTTTGATGAGCTGCTTCTACTTTCTAAGAAATGCGTCTGTCAATATCACGATCCATCATTGCCATTATCCTTGTAGGTGAAGCTGCTGAAAGACACTCTTGAAGCCTGGAAGAGGGAGGTGGAGAAGAAACCTCCCTCTATGTCTGTGGACGACGCCTACGAAGTCCTCAACCTCCCCAAAGGACAGGGACAGTGAGTGGAAATGCACACAATACATTTTATTTACTTTTTAGACTCTCTAAAAGTCAATTGGATCATGTATATTTAACACAGACCTCATGTGAGTTACTGTTACTGAATGTGCCTTTTTTGTTTTTAGGCATGAAGAGAGTAAAATCAGGAAAGCCTACTTCAGACTGGCTCAGAAGTACCATCCTGACAAAAACCCAGAGGGAAGGGTACGTATTATCATCATTACTACAATAAACTGTATTTTTAGCCTTAGAATCCCTGTGAATATGATTTCAGCAACTTTTTGTCTCTTTCAGGACATGTTTGAGAAAGTTAACAAAGCTTACGAGTTCCTCTGCACAAAATCCGCCCGAATCGTGGATGGACCTGATCCAGAAAACATCATTCTCATCCTTAAAGCCCAGAGCATCCTGTTCAACCGACATAAACATGGTGCGTAGATGCATTAGCTCACTTTCTATTACTCTTTTTTACTTGTATTTTAAAATGATTACAATCAATAAGTAATTTTAATGAAAGTGATGCCTAATTTTGGAGACATTCAGCTAATGTTGTTGTTGCTTGGACTACTTCCACAGAACTGGAACCTTACAAATACGCCGGTTACCCCATGCTCATCAAAACAATCACAATGGAAACGGAGGATGAGCTGCTTTTCTCTAAAACCTCGCCTCTCCTCCCGGCTGCTGCTGAACTTGCCTTCCACACGGTGAACTGCTCGGCTCTGAATGCAGAGGAGCTGCGTCGCGAGAATGGCATTGAGGTACGAACATTTTAACAACGTTGACCGTTATGCTGTGGCATCTGGGGAACTATGGCCTGATAAATGAGAAACTGGTCTTTCCTCAGGTATTGTTGGAGGCTCTTTCCCGATGTGTCGCTGTATTAACTGCATCCAGCAAGCCTGATGACATGGCTGTACAGGTAAAATGATCGCAAAACACTGCACTCGCCTCTAGTTTAATTCGTCTCTCCAGATAAGTAATTTCCTGTTTGTGAGGATTTCTTTAACACTATTTTCCAACAATATACCACAGGTGTGCGGGCACGTCTGTAAGTGCTACAGTGTTGCTGCTCAGTTTGAAGAATGCAGAGAAAAGATCATCGAAATGCCCAATATCATCCGGGACCTCTGTCACATCTTGTACTATGGAAAGGTGAGGGTCTTCAGTGTTTTCTGATGATTCAAAGTACTCACCTTCTGCCAGTGATACTCTGCTCCCAGTGCTCCTGCCACACATGATCACTCTCTGAAAGTCCAGTTCTGAAGCGTGTAAAGCACCACGTTAAATCTGCTCCACTGTGTCTAAACTGCAACCCTCCTCTTTAAATTTCATGTCGAGGAAGAGAAAGAAGTAACAGTGAGCCAAATGTTGTGGTTGGGGGCAGTAATTGTTAGCCTAGCCATGCTACACCCATGTTTCTGACAGCACAAGGGTCTAGGGAAGCTCGACAGGGAGGGAGGCGGGCTAAAAGGTTGTCTATCAAATCCCTCTGCAGCAATTGGGTAGGTGTACAACCAATCAACGCAACAAATAGGCTGACGTAGTTCCGAGAGCACCGGCGGATTGTGGCTAAGTCCCATTAGCTTCCCAACCAGCGGAGCCGCAGAGCCAACTGGTATATTAAGGATTTGCCATATCCCATCGGCATAAGTCCAAATACGTCTTTCTTCTCAATGAAATACTTAAGTGCCGTCCTTTGTTTATCTTTCAATTTAAATTTTAGCTTCAAATCTTTAAGGGCTGTGGCCAAAGCCGAGTCGAAAGATAACTGTTTATTGTGCGCCGGTTGTTTCTGTCAGAATCGTCGCGCCTCTGTCGTCACTTCGTTACGCCCGCCTTCTGACTCTACACTTCATGGTGATTGGTCCGGCCAGTTTTAGGAGAATCCAGCCTCGAGCCTTATGGAGGGTAACTAGACCCTCCCTGGCAGAGAATTAAATTCGTTGCCGTGGGTTGTCTAGCGCGGCTAGGCTAAGTAATTGTGTCATTGTGGCGAAAACGTCATGCATAATCACCGTGCCCAAAAGCCGTTGTGCCACAGTTCAGGACTCTCACGTGGAATGTCCTCCCTCAGATGCCTCAGGATACTGCAGTAGAACTCTGTGTTGACAGTCTGACCTCCTTTAATGCGGGAGAAAACCGTGAGAATGTGCAGTGCAAATGCCCCAGTATGACGTCCAGGATGAAACCGCAAATGTCCACCTGTCCACGGTCACAAAAATGCATCTAACTCAGGTTTTAGATGTTATTTATGTGATGACACACAGAATCCTGAGTCAGGACGGTTCCTGCTCACACATGTTACTTGCACATCACCATGACGTGCTCCATGCGTGTGCAACAGCAACAGCAAGTCTCTGGGCTATTTGATCGCACTACGTCTAGTATTTCTCACCATCAGTACGTCATCGCCAGATTAGCTGTGACATCTTGGTGTTAAAACAGTGAGCCGTAACTGTTGCTTTAACAGCTTTTGTTCTACGTCAGTGTTGTTAGTGCTTATGGTGGCTAAAACAGTTATCCTCATTTCAGGCATCTTTTTGTTTCACTATCGAACAGACGTAAATTAGAAGTGCTTTTAGGGCATCTTTGTCCTAAACTGCCTTTTCAAGAAAGTATTGCTTAGCATTTAGAATTATAACATTTCACTTAAATCCATCCTGGAATAAAACAGCAGAGTGAAGTGCAGTTACAAATTACAAAGAAGTTTTCTTGCCAGCACTGATTCCTTTTCTCTCCCTCGCTTCTCTCAGGGTCTCCCAAAAACTGCAACTCTGGCAGTTCAGTGTGTCAGCTCCTTCGCCGTGGATTTCTTCCTACAGACCCATCTGTACCACGCCGGCGTGCTTTGGCACCTGCTGGTCCACCTCTTCAACTACGACTACACTCTGGAGGAGAGTGGCGTGCAGGCTAGTCAGGAAACAAACCAGCAGGAGGTTGCTAACAGCTTGGCCAAGCTCAGCCTGGTGGCCCTCAGCCGCCTGGGAGGCTACGCACAAACACCCCGCACCCCCGATGGCAACAACCCAGTTTCAGAGACCAACGGCATAGAGGGCACGCCTCCAGAGAACCCCAGCATCCGCAAGAGCTTAGCTGCCATGCTGACACCTTACATCTCAAGGAAGCTGGGAACAGGAACTCCCCCTGAGGTTAGTTGAACAGGTGGAGGAGGAGGGTTGTGTCGACATCAGCATGCATAAACCCCAACATCACACTGAATTCTACACCCCCTCTTTTAGGTCTTGAAGCTGCTAAATAGTAACTCAGAGAACCCCTACCTGATCTGGAACAATGGAACAAGAGCCGAGCTGCTGGAGTTCCTGGAGGGTCAGCAGGAGGGAAACATTAAAAGGGTAAAAATGACTCACGACTGCTTTCAGACTCGTTTAGAGATGTGACCCAGATGGGTTATCACGTATTTTATTTCATGCCTGTAAAGTGTCTTTAAGTGCCCATGAAAGCGCTCTACAAATAAAATGTATTATTATTATTATTAGTATTGTTATTATATTTAAAACGGGAATAAAAGCTTTGTCTACTAGGTTTGGAGATTTAATTGTATATTGTTGACATTTAAGCTGCACGACTCCTTTGAAGGTGAGTCATTCAGGCGTACAGTTATTCATGCAACGTGTCTGTTGTTTGTTCACAGGGAGAAAATGATAAAAGCTTCGGCGCCGAGTTTGTGTTCAGTGATCACAACAAAGAGCTGATCGTGGGGGAGATTTTTGTCCGAGTCTACAATGAGCAACCAACTTTTCCACTGGAGGCAAGTAGAACAAAAAGCTCCAAGTACATCATGATCGATGAAATGAAACTTCATTTTGAAAGAACATTGTAGTAGGTAAACGTGGAGTTATAAAATGTCATTTTCAGTGTAGAACAGAGCATAATTTGTTCTGCCATCTTTGTTTTTAGTACCCCAAAGCCTTTGCTGCCAGTCTGCTGGACTATGTCGGCTCCCAGGCTCAGTATCTCCACACTCTGCTGGCCATGAGTCAGAGTAACAAGGTGGAGTCCCAGCAGCACGCCGAGAGGCTTCGCTTCGCTGAGATGGCTTTAGAGGCTCTCCGCAATGTTATCAAGAACAACCCTGGTGAGATGTGATGCTAACAGCACTTACTTGATGCCATGTTTTACTAGGGTATCTTGATTTCTGAGCTTCCTTTCTAAGTATCTCTCTCTGTATAATTCCAGGTTCAGAGTCGGAGTGCATCGGCCATTTCAAGCTGCTCTTCTCTCTGTTGCGGGTTCACGGAGCTGGCAGAGTGCAGCAGCTTGTTTTGGAGGTAGAGACTAATGGTTCTTGATCCTGAGATCTAATTACTGCGGCTCTCAGTGCCTCTGCATCGTAATCATGTCGGTTTGCTCTGCAGGTTGTGAACACAGTGACGTCAAACCAAGAATGTGTGAGCAACATTGCAGAGTCGCTGGTGTTGTCCAACCTTCTGTTACTGCTGCACTCACTTCCCTCCAGTAAGACAAAGAAATCAACTCACTTTAATGCTCTTTGTGCTTCTTCTTGCTCTGTGCTTATTCCAGTGATGTTTCCTCAGTCTAAAATACTTCTTTGTTTCGTTTAGGCAGGCAAATGGTGCTGGAAACCCTCCATGCACTGACCTCTAACACAAAGATAGTCAAAGAGTCCATGGCCAAAGGTCAGTGACATTCTGTTTTGTTTTTTTCTTGAGGCTGTCCATATTAATCTGGATTTTGAGTGCAGTGAAGCTAATGCTATTCTGTCTGTTCCTCAGGTGCTCTGATCTATTTGCTGGACCTCTTCTGTAATTGCACTCACCCCCAGGTTCGCACACAGACAGCAGAGCTCTTCTCCAAGATGACCTCAGACAAGCTGGTTGGGCCAAAGGTCAGCCTGGATAGATATAAATATATATGGCTCATGCATCATCATATCCTTAACTGACATAACCTTCTCATGTTTTGCTCTCTGCCTCTAGGTGCGTCTCACGCTGATGCGTTTCCTTCCGGGTGTATTCATGGACGCCATGCGAGACAACGCTGAGGCAGCTGTTCATATATTTGAGGGAACGCACGAAAACCCTGAGCTCATCTGGAATGACAACTCGAGGGAGAAAGTGTCCACTACTGTTCGGGAGATGATGCTTGAGTATGTGGCATGAGCTCAGTTTAATTTGATGGTTAGCAGTTTGCTAGCAGAATAATCAAAGGTTGAATGCTTACAAGCGTTAAACTTCTCAATCCTTTCCAGGCACTTTAAACAGCAGAAGGATAATCCTGACGTGAACTGGAAAGTAAGTGTGAAAATGAATTGTGGCTGTGAATCAGTATTTGAGCACTGGTTATTATTATTATTCAGTGTGAAAATTAACTTTTGGTCTTTGTGCTCAGTTACCAGAGGACTTCACAGTGGCGTATGGAGCCGGACAGGGCGAGCTCGAAGTTGGCGGAGTCTTCCTGCGTATCTTTATTGCTCAGCCTGGCTGGGTGCTGCGTAAGCCTCGAGAGTTCCTGGTGTCCCTCCTGGAAACTCTGACTGAGCTGCTGGAGAAGAACAACCCCAATGTGAGCTACTCTGCTAAGAAATAAATATGCTAAAAGTACCAAAAAAATCAAACAAACTCGCTTCTTACTGACATCTCTGGTCTCCTGCAGGGTGAAGCCTTGGAGACGGTTACCACTGCAGCAGTTTGTCTGTTCAGCACCCAGGCCCAGCTGGCCGACCAGGTTCCTCCTCTGGGTCACCTCCCTCGCATACTGGCAGCACTCAACCACAAGAACAACGCCGTGCCCAAGAGCTCCATCCGCCTCATCCACGTGCTGTCAGACAATGAGGTAAGAAACTACAATGTTAAGTTCCTAATGGGATTTAATTGTCTCTAATAGGATCTTTCTATAGTTGTATTTCTTAGCTGAGGGCTACTGTAAACACAAGATTACAGAAAGCCCAGGATTGTCTTAACCCTCTGAACCCCAAATAATACACCATTTATCAGAATCAGAAGAATTGTTGGATTTTCATCTTTCGGTGCTCAAGTACTGATTTATAGCCACATTAATCCTTGAAGTGATGTTCCTTCTGAAGCTTGAAATCAGGATATTTCATCAAAATCACTTTATTGTACGTGTCTTCTTAGAAAATTTACTAAAAATGTAAAGTAGGCAAAAAAATTGTTTGTAGAAATGGAGAGACTAGACAGATTTTCAATTTCCTGATGTTTCCTGAGCCAGACGTATCTAGCAGCAGTTCTACTGAGGAAACTGACCAAATCTGAGCTTAAAACTGTGAAAATTTCCCAAAATAAACCATTTCCTGTTTTAAAAAAAAGAGTTAAATTCTGCCTTCCTTGGCACAATCAAGCAATTAATGAATCATCTGTAAGAAATAGTAAAATGACAAAAATTCAGTGACTTTTCAGCTGAATTGCGGGCTGTGTTTCAACAGAGATGTATGATATGTGTAGAAATATTTAGAAAATAAATAATTAGCATTGTCAACTTTATTTTTTTATGATTAATGGCATTAGAATAGAATAGAAAGCCTTTATTGTCATTGTATAACAAGTATACAATGAGCTGTGTCATACTGCAATGAAAACATTTTTTTAGTCTTTTGCGCATCCAGTCATAGTTGTGCTGTTTCCGTAGAGATGCAGAACTCTATATTGCAGTGAAAAAACATGAGCCCACAGTAAGTAAAAATATGACGAGAGTAATAAAAAGATACTACAACATCAGTAGGTTAAATTAAGAATACACGCTTCATAATCAGATCCTAGTTGTAACATCCTGTGACTGTGAATGGCTCATTTAGATTTTTTCATCTTCTTTCAACATGATATTAACTAAAGCTGGCTTGTTTTGTGCAGCTGTGTGTGCGTTCCATGGCCTCTCTGGAGACTATCGGCCCTCTGATGGCCGGGATGAAAGTTCGGGCAGACATGGCTGGATTGGCTTGTGAAGCTCTCAACCGCATGTTCCAGAAGGAGCAGACTGACCTCGTCGCTCAGGTAAACTGCTACCATTGCGGTTTTATTTTTTCCAGCTATGTTTGATGTGACTTTGAAGGGTCTTTTTACCGCTAATGTACTTAACAGGCTCTGAGAGTGGAGCTAGTTCCATACCTCCTGAAGTTACTGGAAGGAATCGGCCTGGAGACATTGGACAACCCTGCAGCTACTAAGGCCCAGATAGTTAAAGCTCTGAAGTCCATGACTCGCAGTCTGCAGTATGGAGAGCAGGTGAGATGGAATATCAGCATCACTGACTGACTACTACACTTGTCTGTTAGCTTGTAAAATAACTGATCAAAGGACCTTGTGGTTGTTTGAAATTCTTTGGCGATCGTTGCTTTGCAGGTGAATGAAATTCTAGCAAAGTCTTCAGTGTGGAGTGCCTTCAAAGACCAGAAACACGACCTTTTCATCTCAGAGTCTCAGACTGCAGGCTACCTGACAGGTGAAGCATCTATGCGTTCAAACTGCTAATTAACATTTATTAACAAGCAAAACTGTTCACATATTTTCTGTGAGTGTTCAGAAGGTAAGTTTTCAGCGCTTTTCTCTGAGCTGTTGATGAATCTTAATGCTTTGCTCTACCCTAAAGAACACCTTGTGGCTGACTCCTCACTTGTGCTTAAACCCAGCAACCCTTTTTTTCTGTCCTGTAACTTCCTGGCTCTGCTCTTCCCTTCCTCTTTTGTCGTCCACGTTTCCTCCTCAGGGGTATCCACTCCTTCTCTCCTGGCCGCCAGCAGCCCACTGCGAGGTGGGCTCTAGACTCCTGAGCTGGGCCCTCACAGCCCTCCTCTCTCTTGCTCTGATGCAGGTAGACTTTGACCTCGCTCCTACTGCCATTCCTTCCCTCTTTACCTCCATCCTGGTTCCACGTGCCATTTTCCATTCCCACCTCTTCACCTCACAGTGCTGAAAATGGCAGCGTACCATCATCACACCTGTCTACCAAATCTGTCTCATTCTTCACATGAACTGCCCTTAAAAGTTGACAATTAAATGAAATGTTTATTTATTTAGCCAGTGTTAGGAGAAAATAGTGACCTTACAAGACCACTCAGCAGAAAGCAAATCAGTGAATGAACCAAAAACTAAACTTATTTCCAAGCTTTTTTGTAATAAAAAAGAGTAAGTTCTTAATGAATGTTATTGTGAAATTGTAGGGTTAGGGTTAATGTTATATTTGCTGATATATATAAATCAGATGAGTTGTATATACTTTTGTATTCATCTAAGGTTAATTTTGACATAAAAAGTTACATCTACATAAATAAGAAAAATTAAGTGACTGATTTTGTTTCATCTATATTAGATGTCTGATTTTCTACTCAGTTAGGTCAATGTAGAAAGAAAAAAAAGTCCTTTGTGCAAAATGACAGTTGTAATTATATAAATCCTGAAAAAATTTCTTTATTTGTTCTACAAAATTAAAAAAATTAATCAACAAGAATAATATTTCTCCAAATGCCTACAATTGTTGCAAATACTGTAAAAATAAATGTTCCGCCGATGTACATGCTATAAATAATTTACGATTTACATTTTTAATGTTTTTTGAGGCTTGTCTCCTCTCTGTTTTGTGTAAACTCAGCCTGCAATTCAGCTAAATAGTCCCAAAATTTTTGTCACGTAATTGTTGCTCACAGCCAAGTCACGACTAGCTTCTCAGTTGAGCCAAGGACTGCAGATTTTTATTTTTTTTAATTTTTTTACAGAATCTAGTTAATAAAAATGGTTTATTTTTGGCAAAATTTCATATGAGAATAAAATGATTTGAACAAAATATCACAATTTTAAGCCTAGATTTGGTTATTTTTTCCAGTAGAACTGCTGCCAGATGTGACGATCTCTGATAAATGGTGAAATTTTGATGGTTATTGTTATTTATTTAATCTTTTTACATAACATAATATGCCTTTGAAAAGTCATGGCAGGTTTTGGGTTTCAGAAGATTTAATCACAAATCATTCCTTTACATCATATTTGAACAAAATCATACCCTTCAGTCAAACGTACAACATCTGGAATTACATATTTGCAGTGTTTCGGTGTAGGAATCACCCCTCCATACATAGAGTAGTTGATGTCTTAGTTTAGTGCATCATTTTAGCTCACCACTAGAACTCCAACTACCCCTGTCAGTCACATCTGGACTCTTATCTTACCTGTCTTCCTGTCACCTGCAGGTCCAGGAGTAGCAGGTTACCTTACAGCAGGAGCTGGCACCACGGTAATGCCCAACGTCCCACCCCCTGTGGACAACGACATTGGAGACCAAGGCTGAAGGACACACACACAGTCACGCTCAGGCACTCGGGCTGCCCTGCAGCTTCACAGCCGCGGCTCAGAGATGGACTGTTCGGCTCCCTGATGAGGAACGAAGAGCATAAAAAAAACAAAACAAAAACACAAACTAATGGGAGAGAGAGCGGGCCGTCATTGACCGTCACCAAAACCTCTGCGACACCTCCTGCAGTATCACTCCTCTCCCCCTTCCAAATGGCACTCAAGTCTTCAGAAACACTTTCTTTTAACAGATGACCACATTTCTTTTGTTTTTGCTCCTTTTCTTGTTCCTTCCAATGACAGAACAAAAGAGTTTACTTTTTGTATGAATATATTTTTTACTCTAGATTTTTTTTTCTTGGAAAAAAAACGTGGGAAGACCAAGGCTTCTTATTGGTAAATTCTCTTTTCTCCTTTATCTTAATCCTCTCTGCCAGATTCCGATTGGCTCTCCTTAACCCTGCCTAACTGAGGGTATTCGGCCTTGTTTGTGACACATCTGTGCACAGGACCTATCCACCTTCTGCATAACCTTGTCGTTTACTAGTCTATATAATGGATTCTCTTCAGGAAAATGGAAAAAAAAAACATTGGAATTGAGAAAATGGGTGTGTATGATTTCTCTTCCCGGTTTCTCTACAAGAGAAATGTCACTTAAACTCTCAGTCTGAGGGTTGCTGACCTGTCGTCTGGTTCGGTCAGTTCCGTCAAGAATGACACAGATCTGTTCTCCAAGCGTCCAGCCTATTCTTCCTCTGGTCCTATTCATATTTCCTTCTGCTCTCTCTTTGAAGAGTGCCCTTTTCTGCCTCATATTTTTAAAAGTAATTCTCCCTCCCCAGAATGCAAAAAGCACTAGAATATTTATAAGTGAATAATAACCACCGGAAATGAGCTTCTGCTGACATGACGAATGACGTTGACTCTGATTATGAATCTTATGTGAAAGACTAGTGCAATTTGTGAAATGTTCAATGTAATATTACGTATATAAACTTTCTATATTGAATGTACATTAAAAAAATAAATCAGTCACACTTGTACATAAAATTTTAAGAATAAAAGGGAACTCACAGTGTTGTTCTTTTGCTTTTACATTTGTTTGTTGCTCACTCGTGTTGAGAAGTAGGAATGAAAATGATGTTAAAGGCGCCACAACAGAGTGACGTAATTATAAAGTATTGGTGTTTTTAATGCAAAGCAAAGTAAGGACACATTTGCCACTCATGTAAAACTGAACACACAATTGTGATTTTTGTGGAAATTTAAGGGAGTTACTGTATTAAAATGTTGCTGAACTTTTAAATAGGGGAATTTTAGTTTGTATTTGTAGAATCAGTATTTAAATGTCACCACTTTTAGAATAAGGATTTGTTAAATCTGGCTGCTGTAACAAGCAAATTTCCCCTGTTCGGTATCAATGAAGTTTATTTTCTTTGTAATATTTACACAGCAAAACAGATGTAATTTTCTAAGTGTTGGGGAAAAGAAGTAATACTTTTAGACACTTGTTTGCATTGTGGACATGTGGAGATGCCTGCCCTCAGTGTTTTAGTGACAGCGCTGCGATTTTTCCAGAATTAAACATAAGCAGCCTTAATACCTCATACTTAAAGCAAAATTTAGTTCTTCAGTTTAGTCAGAGGGTTACTTAGAAAATTAAGCAGACATTGCCATTTGCACAGAGTAGCTTGTGTATTAGTGTCCCTTTGGAGCACAACAGTTCTAAAGCAGTCTCCCTTAAAATGCCTCTTAATCCATTGCTAGATAGACTTCCAGTACATGGTGCAAATATTTTGAATTATTCTCTGATATCAATTCACCTATTCTCTCAAATGAATGTCCATAGCAAGATTACTGTAAAACAATGCATCTTTACTAGGTGCTGTGGTGGGCTTGGAGAGATTTTACCAGGTTCCTGTTACAAATAGGATGCTCCTCACAATCCACATTTTTTAGTTGTCTTCTAATATTTGCAGAATTATGACAAAAGTCCTTCAGCAAATGTTTAAGAACTCTAAGTCTGGATAGCTCTGGATCTGGATCTGGATGAAAAGGTCTTTCCTTGCAAGTCTGGGATGATTTACTTCATATTTAAGTAAAATATGATAATGAAGAATTTAAATTCAGATGTGATTTCTTAAAAATAAAACTAAGTGATGCAAACGTAGGTTCCTGTAATGCAGTATCCTCATCTGAACATGTCATGGTGTAGTATTTGTAGGCTACTTAAATATGAATATGAATATGAATATGAATATGAATATACTTAGATTTATTTAATTCTGCTTATGTTTTCACATAAGCGTATACTTATATTATTTTTAGTTCATCGATGCACTTTATAATATCGTTGATGTGAATGATGCCTGCTGCGGAACTTTTTAATGGTCGCTCCGACTCTACCCGGTCAGATTGAATGTAGCACCGGAGCCTACGACACAGGGCGCGAACAATATCAACAAAGAGTACATTTCAATTTCGCTAAACAACTGTGATTAAATTATCATAAAATGTACATTAATTTATGCTATATTGGAAGGACTAGTGACGGTTCGTTTAAAACAATATGAATATTAATGGTGTTAGAAGAATTTTAAAGCTCTAACTTAAGTTTTGTACCATTTTGAACGTTGGCTAGCCGGTTAACGTGAAGAAGTTGCGTTCACGTTTGCGCAGCATTTGTCAGAAATTGAGAGCAACGCTAGATGAACTTGTATTTCGAAGAAATTTTTGTTGGTGGTCGTTACTAACATTAAACTAGTTCCTTATGATTAGTTAGAATTTATACTGATTGCTGTTCGTCTACAGAAGCTACCTTTAAATCTACTGACAGTCTGAGTGGATCAATAGAAGGTAAGCTAACCTTTCAGTTCAGCTTACATTAGCGCATGACTATACAGAACAGGCTAATGCTACTTCTGTGTATAACGTTATCCCAACCTATAACTAGTTTGGTATTAGTTGCTTTACTTAGAGATCTAATCGTAGCATATTCTCTGGAAGTGATCATTTCTGTCAGCTCGGATGCTACTGCTAAGGCTAGCCAGAGCTATTATAACTACTGTCGTGTCTTTTCACTGGTCATAATGCAGATTCACCATGTCCAAAGGAGACAAGGAAAGTTTTATTGTGAAGTTTGTTGAAAGTAAAGGACTGAAAACAGAGTATGCTGTCAAAGCTTATGAGGTAAAGTCCACTACCTGGCCCAATCTCTCTGTTGAAATTAACGTTTTTTTCTTCACTGTGTCTTTGTTTGTGCTTGATGATTATGTTTGTCTCGTGTTTATACAGGCCATTTTGGAGCTACAATCTGAAAAGTACTTGAAAAGAATTGAAGAAGATGAGGTTTTACGGATGGACCAGAAGGACAAGTCTGTGTTTGTGTTCAGCAGCTTCACCACTCCAGCCTTTCTGCACTGCAAGAAGGTCTCACTCTATATGAAACATACGGTGAATTTCACAGCAACTGGAGATTAACTCTCATGTTTGTCACTCTTTCTTATTTGTCGTACAGCTTGGCTGCAGGATGGTGAGTCCGCTGGTGGTGTTGTACTGTCTGCAGCACCAACACTGTGTCCCCAAAGCAGAGAAACCTGTCTATAACATGGCCATGGCAGACATCACGATTTCCTGCACGAGCCTGGACAAAGCTACAAGGGTTGGTTTACTACTTGTGATGCAGAATGTTGCTCTCTTACTCAAAGTAGTATGTAGCACTCTGATCATTCCCTAATACAGTCTGTATTGATATATGAACAGCAACAAAACTAAACCTACAGAATTTTCTTCATCGGAAAATTACTTACTAAATATTTTGAATATGGGACGACAGCTTCTCCTTTGATCTGTAAAGCAAATCTTCATCAAATGATCAAATTACCAGCTAAGAGGCTGCCTGTGTGTTACATGTAGTAGGCCTTACTATGAAATCTTTTCTTTTTCTTGAATGGTGTTGTCTTAGACTGGACAGTAATGTGTTAATGTACTGCACTATATGTACTAAACTTGTATGTTTCATGCTGTCTGTTGTAGACAGTCAGACTTAATCATAAAGAGTCTGGCTGTGAATTTCTCTTTGGAGATTAATAAAGTATCTATCTATCTATCTATTTACTGTTTGGCAAGCCTCAAGCTTCAACTGTTTAATGAATATACCTGTAGTCTTTGCTCAGACAGACATTTTGAAACATGTGAACATCAATGCTCAGTGTAAATGGGATCAGCTGTAAATGAAATCTTCTATATAGGGGTTAATGAATCATAGTCAGCAAAATAGCTGCGCGAAAGTGTTAATATGTATGCATTTCTGACTTTACAGGCAGAGGTGATGGATCTGGTGCAGCTCATGGGTGGACGAGTCTATCTTGATCTGAATATGTCTGTCACACACCTGATTGCAGGTGAGGTGGGCAGCAAAAAATACCTGGTAGCTGCAAGCCTGGGTAAACCCATCCTGCTGCCCTCATGGGTGAAAGCCTGCTGGGAGAAATCACAGGATAGGTAAGTAGTTTAACTATGTGTGTAAGACCAATAATTGGTGTTAAAAGTACATCATTTTACATCTAGGTTGCTAAGGAATAAAAGTTTTGATAATAGAAAAATGTACCCAGACTTATCTTTTCTTTGCCATTCAAATAAATTCAAATTTTAAAAGATTTACTGACACTCACCAATCAATATCAGAAGCTATTACAGCCTGTGGTCAGAATGGTTTTTATGACTATTTCAGTGTCTGTTTTAAAAGTAAATCTTTTTCCTCCTTTTTTCAGTCTTTTCAGGTACACAGACCTGCCCATGGAGGACTATCTGTGCCCTGTGCTGCGTGGCTGTACTGTTTGTGTGACAGGCCTCTCCAGCGCAGAGCGCAAAGACGTGCAGCGGCTCTGTGAGCAGCACGGAGGCAGCTACACTGGCCAGCTCAAAATGAATGAGTGCACACACCTCATTGTTAGTGAACCAACAGGTGAGTCACCAGGACACTGGTAATGTTTTTACAAATGAATACCACTCAAAGTCAGTGATAGAAAAGTGTTACAGCTTAAAAACAGTGAAAATTGTGCAGAATATGATAACTTCATAAAGCATCACACTGTCTAGAAATGAAAAAAATAAGTTCTATCTGTATTCTTCAGTGCGATGGTATCATTGGTATCAGTATTGTTCTGAGTACTGTTATTTTGTTGCAGGTCAAAAGTACGAGTGTGCTCGGAAATGGAATGTGTATTGTGTGTCTCTGCACTGGCTCTTTGACAGCATAGAGAAAGGCTTCTGTCAAGATGAGAGCAGGTACACTGTGGAGCACAATGCGTCAAAAACCACTCGACCACACACTTCTACCCCAACGGGCACCAGCAAGAAAGAGGGTGAGCCACAGACTGATAGTGCATCTGTTGTTCACTAGCTTTAAAATGTTAGCTTTGTCCTTCATGGTGAGATGGAGGTTGACAACAACACTGTGTCCCTTATAAAGCCTCTCTTAGTGTTTCTCTCTAATATGTGTTTTTCATGTCTAGAAGGCCCATCTATTTTGGGCTTGAGCCACATTTCTGTCAGTGCCAGCATGACGATAAACGACACAGCCGTCACCAATGGCACCATCAGTCGTCTGGAAACTCCAGATCCCATCGACAGTCTGGATGTCACCGTGTGCCCAGCTGATGATGTACTGGATGGCTGTAAGGTAAAGAGGTGGCCTGCACTTTTCTTGTGATATAGAATGAAGGACTAGCAGTTTGTTAATTCTGTAAATGATAAACTTGAGGTTTTATTTGTCATTTGCTAAATGTTGCGCAGTTATATCTATGCGGCCTGCCGGGGAAGAAACTGGAGAAGCTGCGCCGTCTTGTGAATGCTGCAGGAGGTTTGCGCTTCAACCAGCCCAGTGAGGAACTCACTCATGTAGTCATGGGTGACCTTGACCAGGACCTCAAGAATTTTCTCTTCAAAGCGACTCATAGGTCAGAACTGCAGCGATTAATACTTATAGCCCCGTCATTTATAGCATAGGTTAAAGATGTGGGCTGTTTTGACCTCATAAACACTATATACATTTGGCTGAAATACACAAAAATATGTATAGTATGAAGAATACAACAGATAGAATTTTCTGTTTAATGTGATAGAACTGCTAGAAGTGAGTATATGTCTGTAGATAAAAATATAAATATCGTCTAGCTAGTTGTAAGAAGTAAGATGGCTGAAGGAAATTAAATTTATAAGAGTAACCTTACACTGACTTCAGTTCTGTTCCACTTCAAGTTCAGAATATATTCTTACATTATCCTTAATGCAAAAATGTTTAATATTTTATGCACTCACATCAAAGTAAAGTATATAGAAGTTTGTGAAATAAGCTGAAATGAAAAAGAGAATGCAAGGTGAGATGTGGGTAGTACTGTTTGGTTATTTCTTATATATATATATATATATATATATTGGATGATTAATGTTCGTAATCTTATTTCTCCTACTTTCCAGACCCCATGTAGTAACAGTGCAGTGGCTGCTGGACAGTTTCTCCAAAGGCAGTTTACTCCCAGAAACGGGTTACCTCCACCCCGACTGTCTGCCTCCTGCTCTACCTGCTGTATCTGTTCCAGCCCATCACACTCCTGACTCCCGGCTCTCAGCTGGTCCGTCTGTAGCCAGCCCCAGCACTCCACGGCAAAAGAGAGCAGAAGAAGATCTGCTTTCACAGTACATGAATGACGACCCGACAGTGGGTCAGTATCTGTTGCTGGGAGATTTACTGGGCGTTCACAACACATTCTAAGTCTGATGGATATATCTGTAGCAAAATTTAGACTGATATTCATTTCATATGCTGCAGCTGAAACTGTTCTTTTGTCTTCCAGTTGATATGCCACCAGCAGAGACCAGCAGCAGGAAGTCCTTCAGTACAGCTGCAGAGCCTCAGCCTGAGCCCTGGGGGCCAAACCACACCAGAGGACCAGAGCCAAACTCAACCCTGCAGGAAGCCAGCGAGGCAGGACTGTTTTTCGGGAAATGTTTTCTTTTTGTGGGCTTTGGCGCCGAGGCCGAGTCGCAGCTCTCTATGCTGGTGACAGAGCATGGAGGCAGGGTGCTGATGGGCCGTACACGGGTTGTGGCTGACTATGCAGTGGTGCCGCTGTTGGGCTGCTCAGTGGAGGCCACAGTGGACGAGGTGGTCACTGATACCTGGCTGGTAAGATCACAAACGGGCTTTATCCTTCTGACCTGTGTAGAAAAAGGATCACACTGGAAGCAAACCTACCTCATGTCTCATCAAGAAGCAACAACAAATACATTTACCTGCCCTGAAATGCACATTTACTCCCAGTTTTGCATGTTGTAGCAGTGTCTTCTGTTGATGGCATTTGCTGTTTTTGATTTGCAGGCCATGTGTGTGGAGAAGGAGTGTATTCTACAACTGTCCTCCAACCCCTTATTCACCCCTGTTGCTGTGATGGATGGACATTTTCCTCTGAAAGATTGCGTTCTCTCAGTCAGCCAGTTCACCGGAGCAGAGAGGGAGTCTTTAGTGGAGCTGGCCAAACACCTTGGAGCCAAGTATGACCACCTGCTTACTGTTTAGAAATTAATGTGGTGGTATAATTTGATCCACGAGTCGAGGTTTATGCCTTGTTAGTTTCATTAACTGCTGCAGTTTAATGAAAATTCATATTTAAGTGGCTAGAAATATAATATAGTTACCCCAGTGGTATCAGGATTATTATTATTCATGCATAGGTACTGTAAAAGCAGTTCTTTTCTGTCATACATACGTTTCTCTAGCTATACGCGCTCTTGGTCAGTGGGGTGTTACCACTGTTAAATAAATAACGACAGAGTACAGCATCAGTTCACTCTCTCTGCTGCGTACCTTTTCCCCTCATGTTGGCTGCAGCCTATTGTGAGCTGTGGGTCTTAATCCTAATCTTTTTTCTGTCCCCACTGCAGTGTCCAGGATTACTTTGTGCGCCTGGCCAACCAGAAGAAAGGCATGCTGGCCAGCACTCATCTGGTGCTGCACAGCCCTGAGGGCACAAAGTACCAAGCAGCCAAGAAGTGGAAACTTCCTGCTGTTACCATGTACTGGATACTAGAATCAGCTCGAACCGGCCAGAGGGCAGCAGAGGAGAGATTTCTAGTTGACCTGCCACCCTCACCAGGTTAGATGCCTGTCTGTGGTACATTTGTGTTTGGAAATGCATCTCGTAGCTGTTACTACAACAGTAATCGTAGAACAATACATTGTGTCTTTGAATGTTTTACCCTTTAGAATCTGTAGTTCTGCAGCCGTGGTTACACTAAACTAGTCAGCTCAAAAAGCAGTTTTGCGACTCTGCATTTTTGCGTCGTGTTGTAAGAAGCTAGCTGCAGCAGCATGTAAGTGGTGTGTATGCACAACAGAAAGCTTCTCTGCAAACAAAAATAGAGATTTATTCTCTGTATGTTTTTCACATGAGGTATGCACGGCCCTTTCACTCAGAAATGTGTCAAAATCTTTCTGAGATATGCTACCAGTATACAGCAAACAGGGCTTCCACGTTGGGCTTTCGATCCCTCTGTCTGTGTTTGTTTTGACAGTACCAGCTGGTGGTTTCTTAGTAACTTTATCATTATATAATTTACTGTTGTCTGTGGATATGTACTTGCCACAATCCCAAAATCCCTTCTGCCTGTGACTCATACAGCCTTCGACTATGTTTGCTGCAGGTGTAGCTGGTAAAAAGACGCCTTCTGTGGCACATCAGCTGAGCAAACATTACCCAAATGTTATGTATTTAATGTAGCTAAACTGTTACCACTCTGATTTATAAGTGATCCTGAATTAAACCTTATTGTAGAGCTTCACTAAAGTAAACTGTATTTATAGGGCCAATCTGAGTGATCCCACTGAATCTACACTTTTTCAATGTTGCTCTTCCACAGAGAGAGATGAAGAGAGTTTTGTCGGCGGTTCCCAGAAACCAACCATGCCTCCACCTGCTTGTTCCTCTCCAGACATCCCCATCTTGGGTGTCCAGAGCGGTAAAGCCGTCACCCCACTGGATTTAGGTCGCTTTCAGAGCAAAGTCTTCCACTCTGTGTTGGATGAGATGAAGCCTAAAGAAGACACCCGCACCCCTAAACAAAACCAGGATGGCGGAAGAAGGAACCAGCTTCAGAAGGAGTCCTCTCTGCAGCTGGACACGCCGTCACGTTTCCTCAGCAGAGACCAGCTCTTCAGACCCTCCTTCAATGTCAAGGTCTGGACTCAATGAGTAGATTTTACTCAGACTTATAGCAAAAAATGGCCACTGACGTAATTAACGGTAGTGAATATGCATGCTTCGTTTACTTAGGATGCACTGGGAGCTTTGGAAACTCCAGCTGGGAGATCGAAACCAGGAGAGAAAGTGGAGACGCCTCTAACTGATGTCATCAACCGGAACCTGAACGTGGCTTTAGCCAACAGCTCTCGCAATGCCTCCGAAATGCAAGAAGTCTCTGCTAGTCCACAGCTTACAAAGACAGCTGAGAAGGAGGTAAACAATAATAGAAATATACAGCTGTGTCACAGACTCGTGGCTACAAAGCCACACGACATCCAAAAATGTCATTACATTTAGCTGTATGTAAGTCTTTGATTGATGTGTCTGAGAGGTGAAATTATTTAATATGTTCGCACAACCATTACGCTATTAAAAGATATATAATTTGTGTGTACTATATCACTTGAGATCCATATAAACAAAACTATCGCCGTTTTTGTATGTGAGGTTCCAGAAAAAGAAGCTGGTCCCCTGGTTGGTGTTGTGGTCTGTGTTGGAAAGAAACTGAGCAAAATGCAGAGTGAGCTGAATGCCATCGCTGCTTCTCTCGGAGCTGACTTCAGGTATTCGCCACATTTTTTGCAAACATCACTAAAAGAGTAGGCTCACCTTTTCCTTTTTAAAGCATTCACACATATTGGTTATTGATTGCCATCATTGTTCCTGCTGCAATTAAATCCATCCTGTAAGCATCTTCTAAAGTTTGTCTTTTTCAGCACCATTTTCCCTCTTTGTGTTTCTGTCGTTGTGACCTGACTCGACCATCTTTCCCTCTGCGTGGAGGTACAAAGCGAATTCATGCTGTGTTTTTTGCATTCATCATGCTAAAAATACAATAGTTTCCCTGACTCAGACTGCCGAGGCTTTACATCTGTTTTAGCCTAAGGTATTTTTGCAGAGGACTGTGCTTATTGCTCCCTATTAATTACCCTGAAAGGAGGAACCTCTTTACAGCGCATAAGGGACACAGCAGGACCGTTGTGAGAACACCAGGAAAATATGAAGCTGTCCGTTTGTTTTTATGAATACAATATGAATACAGATATCACAAATGTCTCTTTCTCCACTTGTTTTTAGGTGGGCTTGTGATGATACGGTGACACACTACATCTACCAGGGTCGTGTGGGGGACAACACCCGGGAATACCGAGGAGTGAAGGAGAGAGGGCTGCATGTGGTGTCCCAGTACTGGCTGCAGGCTGTACGTATCCCAGTAGTATAAATCAAACCCAAGCTTAAGGCAAGGCATGAAACATTAAACTGATTGTAAGTGCAATAGAGTTTTAGATTGATTACTAAGTTGTCTGTTATATGGGTTGCACATCTGCTGCTTGTAGTATTGTAAAAAGCAAAAACATGTCCGTCTATTCTCTTAAATCAAGAGTGGGCTGGAGCCTATCTCTGTATGTAGTGGGCAGAAAGCTGGAAATGCTGCAGCGATGAAACCAATCTGTCAATTGTCCAACTGATAATTAATATACAAAAATGCACATTCATGCTCAGTTCACTTGGGCTGCTTTCCTTCAATCTGAGGACATAAACCGATCCATAAAAGAAATCTATAAAAGGATTAACGCCAGGATTTAAGCCCGATGCTTCCTTCTAAGCCACCATGAAACCCTCACTAAGATTTAGGCAAAATATTTTGTTTAACTTGCTTAAATAAGCTTTTAAAGAAATTATGTCTTTAAGAAGATACATAATCATGTAAAAACGCACTTTAATTTGTGATCTCATTCTGTATTCTCTCAGCACTTCTCATCCGGGAGAAATAATTATCATCCCCTCAACAAAGCTGAATAGCAAATGAAAAACTGCTTTGATATGTTAATTTTCGAGACACATTTCTGTTTCAATTATGTTTCCCATCATAACTGTTTTATTCAGTTAGTTCTTGTGAATACATTTCTGTGTATAGATGTGCACTCTGTGTTTTAACAAGCCGTCCTTGTCGACCTGTGCAGTGTGCTGAGGAGCAGAGACACGTCCCAGAGTCGCTGTATCCCTTCACCTACAACCCCAAGATGAGCCTGAACCTGAGCCAGCTCCCCAGCAACTCTCAGAGGTCTCCACCTTTAACACGAACACAAGTCAGGGATGCCACTGAAGCAAAGGCCGATAAGGTGAGTATAAGGATAGAATTTCACCCCTGTGTGTCTGAGAATCAACAGTATTGGTTGTTTGTATTCTCTAACAAATGACCTCTCATTAATTATGCCTCTTTCACCATTTGATTATCTACCTCTCAGTCTGAGCACAATGCCACGGTTGAAGCTGCAGCCCCTCGACGTGTAAGTGACGGAAGCACAGATCAAGATGAAATGAACGATTCCGCAGAAAAAAGCGGTGGGTGTCTTTTTCCCGCTGTTAGTAGACTTATGTTCATACTTGGTAACATGTCTTTTATGAACACAGTTCATTTGGCTCAATTCGTTTTTTCCAGATATTTCAGAGACTCTACAAATGAGAGAGAACCTCCAAAGGCAGCTGCAGGAGATCATGTCAGCCACCAAACTGACGACAGGGAGGCGAACCTCAGTCAGACTCTCCCGGATGGGATCAGGAGGGGCCGACTCGAGCCCCAGCACACCCGACGGCAGCAGAGTCGGACGCAGCAATAACAGACGAACTCTAGAAGCTCTGAGGTATGGAAGTTGCTACCTTTTTGTAGAAAATATAGAAGTGTCAAATTAGAATATCTGGAAGCTGGCAACACTTTGGGGAATAGTGCAGTGACATAAAATATTTACAATGGTGATTTTATTCATTTTAAACCAGAGGCATGTCAAAAATATGTAATGCAACCTTTTTTTCAGACAGCCTGTTACAGTTTCAGTGTGTGTGATAAAGCAGTGAGACAGTATCTAACGCAGAGTAACCACCTAACCTCCAAGGAGTAGCTAGAGAATCTCTTTACTGACACCAAAGAACTGCTTAATACTATAATTTTACTTGATGTATCTAAGTGTTGATGACTTGGTGTTGACAGCAGCGAGGGATGGCTTGGAAAAAGCACGAGGTTGGCTTTCTAATGCCAGGTTTAGAATGCAGGAGAGTGCTGAGTTCAATGCTGGGTTCAGTTCCCGCTCATGGGCCTTTACTGCATGTCTACCCCCCACTCTTCTCTCTCCTTCCCTGTCTCCACTGCACCTATCGAATAAAGACGAAAAAGGCCAAAAATATAGCTTTAAAAAAAGAAGAATGCAGAAGTTTTCTGATTTATGCTCATTTTACCACTCCAAATCAGAGAGAGAATCTCCTCTGAGCTGACGTTCAATCTGCATTATTTGATACAGATTTAGACCCAGCACTCCCAAACTGCCTACAGTCTCTTTGGGCCACTCAAATATAAATTGGAATGGTATACAATTGTCACACTAGTGCTCAAAACACTCAATGCTGTTGCCAAGCAGTTTTAAATATTTTGGCCCTTGAGGTTCATGTTCGCTACAGATATTAAAACTGCTCGCTAAAATCTCACATTCAGTTCTCATTAAAGTATAGACAAACCATGCTGACTGCATCTTTCCGGTCGTTTTCTCCTCCAGACTTGTTTACCCGTCTGCTATTATCTCTTTCTTACTGCGAAGTATTAATAATGTGACTGTCTTTTTTTGTTTGAATCTGTTTTCCCGTGAGATCAGGTGAGGTGGTGCACTGCTGCTGATTGCTCACTCTTGCACGATAATCTTTATATCCTGTAGTGTGTGATGAGTCGTAGTTTTACATTTCTTTACTCTGTGCATGTCTGAGATTAGCAAGAAGACGTATGATGCAACCTGAATTCAAAATGTGCGTTTTAAAACTCCTGCAGTCTGAGCATGGCATCGGTTATATCACAGTATAGTCTGCAAACCTCAGCTTTAGTGTGTTTAAGAACTTTTGCAGACCTTTTATTAAAAAGGAATTAGTTTTGGGGTTTCATGCACCGGACTGTTCGGCCATGATTCCAGAGTGACCAGAGAAGCTGCTATGGACATGAACACGGAGCCATCTCAGAGTGAACAGATAGTTTGGGACGATCCGACAGCCAGAGAGGAGAGGGCCAAGCTGGCAGATAATCTACAGTGGCCTGGAAGTCCTTCACAACACTCGGAGCCCTTCGCACCCCCACCTCCCCCCACTGCAGAGAACGGACCACAGTTTAGGGACTCGATGACTGACTCGGAGCTGGTCGAGATGGGTAAGAGATCGGGAGGCAGTTGCACCTGTCTTTACTCAGCCTGGATTTAATTTTACATGTGACTAAATTAAAACTAGTTTCAGCACATAAACGGGTTCTCGTGTGGGGAATAGTTTAAATCTTCTTCCAGGTGCAGTTATTATAGCGTAAGCAAACCAACTGATGAAAGTAGCATTAAAATCTTCATCTGTAAGATATTTAGAGTGTGTGGTTAGACATTTGACCAAAATTCAGTTGAATAATGCTGCAAACGGGAAAAATTTACTTAACATTTTTCCAAAAAATTTCACAATTTATCTAAAATTACAAACTATGACGCCTATAACATCTAACTAGATTACTAAAATAACATTTGTTAGATTACAATGCCACAATAATTTACCTCTATATTTAAAGTATATGAATATTACTAAGTCTAAAACAGGTGCACCAGTTAAGCAGCCCTGCAGTTAGCTTCCTAAAGGCTGTAATGTTATGTTTCTGTTGAAGCTGTTTTCAAGAGGGAGGTGTTGGCGTTTGCGGTATTTTTGCCTTGTGATATTACAGCTTTCTGAAGCTTCACTGATGTACTGTTTCCATGTTCAATTGTTTTTGATTCATAGCAATTTATTTACGTATCGCTGAAGTCTTGAGTCTTTTAGTTGTACTGCTCAGTTTGGCAAATCGCTAGTTTGAATCTCTCTAATAGTCACCAAGAAGTGAGAAAGGAGTAAACACATACAGCAACTATAGTAATGGATTTACAAGTAGATGGTGCAACAGAGAAACATTACTTCTACTGTAGCCTGTTTGGTTTTATGATCATTTCACGATAATCTTTCGGTTCTTTCACAGCTGCTTGCGATGTCATTGATCAGCACATGGGTCAGAGGGTCCTGACGCCTCCATCAGAAGAGCCAGAAAATGATATTCCCACTCCTAAAGCTCCTAGCATCGCCTTTCCTCTCGCCAACCCCCCAGTAGCACCAGAGCCACTAGTAAGGCTTCATATTTATATTATCAATATGAAGTATTAATGCAAATCAAACTGTACCGCAATATCTGTTGTAGCCAGTTTAGACTGACTGATGCAAACAGCTGTATACACACCCTGGAGCAGTAAAATAACAACTATGGCTTATATTTGTAGTGTGTGGTACACCATCTACATATGCCATCTCTTTCAAACAAACTGCTGGTGCTAACGAAGTTATTTCTCTCAGGAGGAGAGAAAGGAAGAGAAGCAGCCACCCAGATTTCAGCTGTCCTCCCTCAGCCCTCAGGAGCGCATTGATTACAGTCACCTCATAGAGGAGCTCGGTGAGTCTCTCACCTAATTAGGCATCGAACAATGTTTCATCACGCTGCAGAACAAAAGGCAACACATCACAGGCCTGAAGTCAGAGGAGCTAATCCCTGATGACTAAAACTGAGGATCTGCCTCCAGAATCGGGGAAGATTTCCTCCAGCAGAATGTTTCTTCTGACAAAAATGTTCAGAGCTTTGTTGCAACACGTGTGTCAGCTTTTGATTGTGAAATGCAAATGCATAATTTATAAATGGGACAGGTTCATTTTTGTTTACATCTGCTACAAAATTACAATAATGTAGCATTTTTATGTCATACATTATCAGACTTTTTTAGCCATAACCCCAGTAGAGGTCCAGCATATCTTATGTGTAATTTCTGACTCTTACTGTTTGGGACTGTAGGTGGTATCGTCTTGGACAAGCAGTCTTTCGACCCCAGCTGCTCCCACATCATCGTAGGGACGCCCTTGCGTAACGAGAAATATCTAGCAGCGATGGCGGCCGGCAAATGGATCCTGCACCGATCGTACCTGGAGGCCTGTCGCTCAGTTAGTCGCTTCATTCAGGTCAGAATCTGAATAATCGTGTGTGTGTGTGTGTGTGTGTGTGTGTGTGTGTGTGTGTGTGTGTGTGTGTGTGTGTGTGTGTGTGTGTGTGTGTGTGTGTGTGTGTGTGTGTGTGTGTGTGTGTGTGTGTGTGTGTGTGTGTGTGTGTGTGTGTGTGTGTGTGTGTGTGTGTGTGTGTGTGTGTGTGTGTGTGTGTGTGTGTGTGTGTGTGTGTGTGTGTGTGTGTGTGTGTGTGTGTGTGTGTGTGTGTGTGTGTGTGTGTGTGTGTGTGCTTGTTTCTGCTATACCGGTGGGGACTTTGACCTGACTATTTGCTATAAAGGTGGGGACCTAAAATGAGGTCCCCACGGGTGGCAACACCGTTTTCTTGGCCATATTGTTGTTAATAAAAAATGTAAAAGTGCAAAAACGTTTGTTTAGGGTTAGGCATTGATTTGGTGATGGTTAGGGTATGGGTTATATGAATGGGAGTCAATGGTAAGTCCCCACCGGTATAGAAAAACAAACGTGTGTGTGTCTGTGTGTCTCTTCAGGTTGCATAAAATCTGAAGGTTGTAACTTTGTCTGTACTTTATTTTTTACAGAAGAAATACAAAATCTGTATTAATAGTTAGCCACATGTTTAGCATATATTAGCACAAAGAGCTTTTTCAGTTTAGTACTAAAGGCTTTGGGTTTTCTGAAGGAGTTAGTTCTGTTTTCAAAACGGTTACCTTTTTGAACAAAGAAATAACTTCTTTAGAATACCAGTTGTTAACCTTGAGTTAGAATACATAATTTTGCACTGTGATATGTCAGGCAGCTGAATTAAAGACTTTAAGTAAACATTCTTGAAAACACAAACACCAAATTTGAACACATGCTCTCTTTATTACATGAGGCAAATCAAATATAAATGGGGATTAATGTTGATCAATCTAAGCTTTCCATGGGTGTACAGTGTTTCTATAATCGCGTTGGCAGTGTCGTTCTATTTTGAAAAATGCTTATGCAGATATCAAAACGGCCCGAAATTACAGAATTTGTTTGAATTTGTTTTGCCATTGAATGATATAATTTCGGGCACTCTATAAATCATTTTATCAAAAGAAACTAGGAACTTTATATTCCGTTGAAATAATTTGTCTCGTTCGGTATAACGGGTTTTGTCGTGCCTCAATGTTTTAACGGGAGCCATTTTTGCAGTCACTGTCAATTCGTATCGCTGTGGACAACAAAACAGTAAGCAAACTCAGTAAAGGAAGCGAGATCGATGCCTACACTACGTTGCTCACTTTATTTTGTTGACATGCGATAGTTTTGATACTTAATTTGACATGTCTGTGATACACACCTGCTTTTAGCCCCGAAAAACGAAACCATGGAGCGCTGCCGCTTCTTGTCCGTAATGGGGATGTGCCTTGCTGTCTTGTTGCAGTTCTGTCTTGTTGATTTCAGCGGTGAATATACCGGACTTATGTGTCAATGCTTTCTAATATTTAGCATTACTTTTTTTTCTTTTGGCGCGGACCAGTGAGGCGGCAATGTCAGCAAAATTGTAATGAGGCGGTGGCCTATACCAGCGAGGCGGCCCGCCTGGTCGGTCATATAGGAGGGGAAACACTGTCTCATGTTGCAGCAGGATAATGCACGGCTCCATGTTGCAAGGATCTGTACACAATTCTTGGAGGCTGAAAATGTCCCAGTTCTTGCATGGCCAGCATATTCACTGGACATGTCACCCATTGAGCATGTTTGGGATGCTCTGGATCGGCGTATACGACAGCGTGTACCAGTTCCCGCCAATATCCAGCAACTTCACACAGCCATCGAAGAGGAGTGGACCCCCCCCATAAAAAAACTGCCCCTTTCAGAGTGTCCTTTTATTGTGGGCAGTCTAAGGCACACCTGTGCACTAATCATGGTGTCTAATCAGCATCTTGATATGGCACACCTGTGAGGTGGGATGGATTATCTCAGCAAAGGAGAAGTGCTCACTGTCACAGATTTAGACAGATTTGGGAACAATATTTGAGAGAAATGGTGATATTGTGTATGTGGAAAAAGCTTTAGATCTTTGAGTTCATCTCATAAAAAAATGGGAGCAAAAACAAAAGTGTTGAATTTCTATATTGTTTGAGTGTATCTCTGTTTCTGTTTGTGATCCAGGAGGATGAGTATGAGTGGGGCAGCAGCTCCATCCTGGATGCGTTACCCTCCATCACTTCCCAACAGAAGAGACTGGCCTTAGCAGCCATGCGCTGGAGGAAAGCCCTGCAGAGGCGCTCTGAACATGAGGTGCATACAGGATCATACACACTGTTAACACCAGGGCTCAGTATCAGTTACTCTCTTTGAAGTTGAAGCATTTATTTTCCATAAACAACCGTTTATATTTTCCAGGGAGCCTTCAGTGGATGGACAGTCATGCTGAACATTGACCAGAGCAGAGAATCAGGCTTCAGGCGGTTGCTGCAGTCTGGCGGGGCGAAGGTTTGTCAGTGCTTTTCCTTTACGAACCGCAAACTACCTTATCTAGTTTTTACTGACAAGATAAGACATTTTTGTTCCTTTTTGAGGGAAAAGTGCTGTGACAGCATCTTATAAAATCGTCTCAATAGAGAAACTGTCCGCGGAAAATGAAGAGTCATTCTTTTATGCCTTTTCCAGAGCAAGTCTTGGTTAGTTTAATGGTAAAGTGACATTTATCTGCTGATATTGGAGTGTATAGTGATTTAGCAACTCAGATTTTGATGTGTGTCATCTTGTAAGCAGTTTATGTAGCAGAAGATGTCCTAAACAATAATCTTACTATTATAATATTGTGAGGGGTATTCTGCTTATGAAATCGGGCCTCTGCTTTTTGTACATGAAGGCTAATTAATGAATAGTTTCATTAAACTGAAGTCAATTCATTGATTTTTAAATATATTTTAAATAACAAATGTTTAACCCTCTGATTCTTAAGCAATCTCTGGCCACATTTGTACTCACTGTGTTATCATTTTTCACTGTGATATAAAATCCTGCACCTCTATGGGGAAAAATACAACCTCAGCTAGAAGTAGAGAAAACTTCAGTATCTTCAGTATCTTCAGTGCAGGATGGTGCAGCTCTAGTGTCAGAAAATCAGTAAAACAAAGCGAAAGTTGAATATTTTTGTGAAATTGTACTGCATGTTTCCACAAGTTCCCAACAAGCGTTTCCAATACTAGTAAACAAAATAAAATGGTGACTGTACATACTCCAGATACCTGTAGTTGCCTCCTGTCTGCGGTGTGTAAACACCGCCTGCAGTTCAGCCCAAAGGTGTCTGAGTTTTTGTTGGTCAGAGCCGAGTCACTCATAGCTTCTCAGTTATGTCGAGTGTGGATCTGTTGTTTTGCAAAATCTGGTGGAAATGGTTTATTTTTGGTGAATATTTAAAAGAAGCCATGTAGACTAAACCGATTTCATTGAAATATCATGTTGTTTAACACAGATTTGGGTAATTTCAGGAACAGAATGACATATAATAGATGAATAACTGACAGAAATTTGACAGTTCTTTCAGTTTTCACTTTTTTGGGTCTGAATCTTGTAATCTTAGTGATATTTAACATGGTGGTTAAATAAAGTCAAAACTGTCAGTATTTTATGCAAATGAACTTGAAATTTAATATTATGATTATGAAACTACATTATTATATGCTACACTAAAGCACCTACTAATTTCAAAGTTAAGATTGAAACCTTGCACACTGTTTTGTAATATAAAACACTGTGGGAATCCATATAGCAACTGGCAATAAAACTGTGTTTGATTTCACACACAAAAGCCATAAAAAGCAGCCAGTGAGACCAAAGAAATGAAATTTGAGCTAAGCGAGCAGGCAAGATTCTTTTAAAGAAAATCAACTGCGACACACATCAAAAGGTTCTTACAACATCATATTGAAGTGAACAGAACCAATTTGTTTGGTAGTTTCTTTTCTTCTGCTTTGTTTTCCACAACAGATGATCACAGTCCATACTTGTTACTTGTGATCTCTCTGCAGGTCCTGCCCGGTCCCTCTCCATCCTCATACAAGGAGACCACACATCTGTTTGCAGACTTCAGCCGGCTAAAACCTGGAGACTTCAGAGTCGACGTATCAGAGGCCAAATCACAGGGAGTCACATGCTTGAAGCCAGAGTACATCGCAGACTACCTAATGCAGGTTTGCACAGCTCTTCATACAGAATGTCACCTACTGTTGAATAACCCTGAACTAAAACGCAAATGGTCTCCTTTTTTTTGACTTGAAATAAAAAAAAAAAAATATCCATATTCTAATGTTATGAGGAGGAGGAGTTAAGTTTAACACAAAATGTTTTTAAGCTGTTTAAGTGGTGATAAAGTCTTGACCATCGAGTTAATCAGCATCCAGGTCAGGTGTGGCTTTAAAGGACAGTTATCAGATTGTGTTCCCAGCACACAGACACTCCTTTATTTGAAAGACGTGATGCTACAGATGACAAGAGAAAGACGAGAACTTCCTGCTGGATGCTGGTATGTCAGTTAGGGCTGTAGTCAGACCAGGCGTAAACTAACCGTGACGTCTCCCGTTGGTTTCAACGCCGAGAAAATGAAGCCCGGATTTTGCTACTTCCTGATCGCCGTTTTGGATTTTTTGGAGCCAGTGACGTAAAAAGCGTCATCAAACAGGCTGGACCGGAGAGCAACTAGAGGCAGGATTGGCTGAGGACTTTCTTATCCCGCCCACATTTTACCGCAGAGGCTTCTGTTGCTGTCTATCAAGTATAGCCACGCCCCCTGGCTCAAATGGTTGGATGTATTCATTATTGATGTGTTATTTCTGCTCTATAAATATTCTCACTCTCATTCTGTTGTTTCATGACATCAAATAAGCTTCACTACTGTTCCAAAGTTTGAGATCACTCAGACAATTTCATGTTTTCCAAGAAAACTCACACTTTATTCATGTGCTAACATAACTGCACGAGGGTTTTCTAATCATCAATGAGCCTTTCAACACCATTAGCTAACACAATGTAGCATTAGAACACAGGAGTGATGGTTACTGGAAATGTTCCTCTGTACCCTTATGGAGATATTCCATTAAAAATCAGCCGTTTCCAGCTAAAGTAATCATTTACCACATAAGCAACTGTACTTCTAATTAATTTAAACTTATCTTTATTGAAAAACACTGCTTTTTTTCAAAATGAAGGACATTTCTAAGTGACCCCAAACTTTTGAATGATAGTAAATGTGTTGCAACAATAACTATTTATTATCCTTATGTGTGAATGTATAGAAATGAGTAAAATAGTACATTCCTTCTTCTTTATATTTTTGCTCAGTATCTATTCTTACTATTATAAAGCAGTTTTAATGTTGACTTGATAAGACACTTGAATTTTTAAGCGAGCTCCACATATCTCAGAATTGAAATAACATTATCTTGAAAGAATTGACTCCCCCGATATGACAAATCTCATGCCAGACTCCTCACTAGCTGACACTGCTTTGTTGTCATTCCTCCAGGAGCCAACTCCACCCATTGAGCTGTACTACCTGGCTGCTGAAGCTCCGTCAGACGAAGCTCCAGGGACTCCGTCACGTAAGCGTAAAGCAGCAGCAGACACGTCCAGGCTGAAAAAGAGCCGCCTGCACTGAAACGCAGCCCTTAAACGTCCACCACCATAATCCTCAACCCTGTGAAAATGAATGTAAATAAGAATTTTTAATGTCATGTATGAAAATAAAATAAATGTAACACCTGCTTAGTAATTCTGCATTTTTCATACAATGGACTGCAGTACCTGCTGCTGCTGCTGCCTGCATTGGGAGGCTGGAGTCGTGATGGATGACTTGATGAAGGTCTGCAGAAAATGTTGAGTCACGTTTTGTAATTGGATGCACTGATGGCACATGGCCTATAGAGGGCAGTCCATTATCACTGTGTGCCTCAGGCTTGTTTTCACAGATGATTTCTCAGCAACAAAATGTAAATGTGAGTCTTAATTGTGCTTATTTATTTCTTACATATTTAATAACTTTACCTAATGTTCTAGTATGACTCATATGTACACTTTATTAAAACAGAAAATATGTTATTGCTTCAATTTTACTCTCTTAAGTGACTTTGAGCCTCTGCATTCCTTATGATTTATTATTTCTCATCTCCTCTTGTATAACCCAGTAACTAGAAGTCAAAGATTCATCCAGTGGCTTATGAAATTTGCTTTCTCTCTTAATCTTTGGTTAAACATTCCTGCTGTTTCCTCCTCATCCCTTGATCTCCCCATGCAGCACTCTGCAGGTTTTATTTACCTGATTGCAGCTCTTGGGTCCAGCGATGTGCTGTTTCATGCCAGGCTGCCGGTCGAGGTTAGACGGCCCTGCTCCCTCCCATATGGGCGGATAAGTGGTTTAACCTCGTACTCGATGGACCAGCTGACGGCCTCCCAGCACATTCAGGGTTGAGCTGTTGTCTGAAAGGTGTGGGATTAGAGGAGGAAGAGCTGTCCTGACAGGGGAGTTCAGGGAAACATGACTCAGGCCACTTGCACCAAAAGAACATGATAAGTTTTACTTCTTACCAACCATAGTAGTATCAGTTATTCAATTATAGCAGTGAATCTCAACCTTTTTGCCTTATTTTTGATTGCTGTGTTGACTTGGGGCCTCTTCTCACACATTGTTTATGTGAATGAGTTGTCAGTTCTGTGATTTTCGGATTGTTGCACTTCGATAACCTGTCCAGGGTGTCCCCTAACTTCACCCGAGTCAGCTGGGATCGGCTCCAGCACCCCCCGCGACCCTAGTGAGGATAAAGCGGTGTATAGAGCTTGGATGGATGGATGCACTTCGATATATATTTGAAGGCTCCAAGAAGTAAAACTGCAGTGTTTTATTAGCAAAACAGCAGTCTTCTGTTGAGAACCACTGAGCTGTAATAAACCTGAATAAGGAGGCTCACCACAGCCAGGGGATATGATTTATAGTATGTTTAGGTTTTTTCTTTTTAATTTGTGTTCATTAAATGAACTAAGTATGACGCAGATGTCATGAAGATCTGGAATAAACATGGCTTGAAATGGGCCACATTATCAGCAATGGTGGGACTCGTATTATATCCGTGGTTGTATGCCAAATATTGCTGATTTTTGGGGCCTGAATCATCAGAATTGTACTTATTTTGTCTGCTGAAGAGCAGCTAAAAGCTAATGTTTTCCTGTAATTCTGTAAAATAGGAGATCAAATTTTGCCATTTTTAATTGTCACATATTTGTGTCAGATGCCTTTCTCTAAAAGCTTCAATATGCAAAATCCTGCAGTTGGCAGTTTTCACAGCTGCGGGATACATTAGGACAAACATACAGCCAACAAATCTGTTTGGAAATGGGAAGCAGGGATAGACATGCCTTAAAATGGGCAACTAACAGCTATGGGAAACATTTCATGACTTATATTTATACATCGGTGGTTGTATGTCCAACATACAAGATTAATGGAGCCCAAATCCTCTGAAATGTGCTTATTTTGGTTGCTCAAGAGTGAGTAAACCAAGAAAACCAATCTTAGCCTTTCATTTCACACTCTTAGTTTGTTTGATGAAGTGCCAAAACTAACGCCATCCTACACTTCTTTAAAATAAGAGATCAAATTTGGGGATTTACAATTCACTGACCAAAGATTTCACTTCAATATTTTGTGTCCTGTGGCTTGAAATAAAAATCCTGCAGCTATGGGCTCCACCAGAACTAGACAAACTACAAATTCCTAAAATATGATCCAGATGCCATGGAAAGCAGGGATAGGCATGGCTTGAAATGGGCCACGATATCACAGTTAATGAGAGGCATTTCAGGACTTAAATCCATATGTCAGTGGTTCTACGCTCAGGTTACATTTTTGGAGCTCAAATCATCTGAAATGATCTCAAGTTGGCTACTCAGGAGCAAAGGAATGAAGAACGCCCATGTTATCCTATAAAATTACACTCTTAATTTGTCTGCTTAAGTGCCAAAAATAATGTCATTGTACAAGTCTGAAAAATGGGGATTTGCAATTACTTGGCCAAGCATAACACTTCAGTATTTTATGTCCTGTGACTTTCTCTGAAATGAAAAAATCCTGGTGGAGCCCAAAGCTGCAGGAACAGGAGGATGTAGGATGTTTTTTTTAAATTGATGATTCAGTGATGATTCTCGCTGCACAGCTGCTTTTTGGTTGCTCTGTCCACTGAGTGAAGATGCCTGAGATGTTTTTAATCAACAGGTGTGGGGTAATGTCCCACTCTGCTGACTGGCAGGTGGCCAACACTTGAATTTCATTGACCTTTTATTTCGTCACTGCGTCTTTGCCTCCTCTCCTGGAAGGTAACTTTAAGCTGTTTTTTGTCTTTCCTCTTTCCAGTCGGGACAGTGAATTTCACCGCGATCGTGGAGGAAACTCCGCAACAGTCCTCATTAACATTCCCTGTCCGTACACTCAGCACGAAAACCTCCTCTTTTTTTTTAGTGGGTGGCACCGGCGTGCTGCGCGCCTCTTAATTGCGCACCGTGCGTTAAAGGAGCGGATCGCGCATCACGCTGCCTGGAGGCGGACAGTCGCTCCCGGTGTTCGCTCACGGCAGCGGGGAGAGGTGAAGGTTGGGCGCCAGAGGGTCTGGAGGTCCAGGGAAAGGGTGTCGCCCCCTGCGCATCGAGTCCAAGCGCCCCGGACACCACCGTGGAAGCCACGGCGACGCGATCCGCTCCCGCAGTCCGCCGCCGGAGCTCGTGATTCTGACATTTCTGCGGGCAACATGTGCGCCAGGACGGTGTGAAGAAGTGTGACACGGCGGCTTTTTGGGGAGCATTTCTCTCGGATACTGCCAAGTACCCGACGATACGGCGCACCTTGTGTAATAGGTGAGTCCATCAGTTTGTGCCTCTTCCACTCTGCACCTCTGGGGGGGATTGATCGGCCGCTCTGAGAATACCTCTGCGCATCGATTATGTTAAACATCGGATTTGTTGCAAGCCGGGATGAGGGTTTCCGGGCAATTATGAGCAGCTGTGACAGACATAAAGCGTGCCTGTCAGTGCTGCAGAACATGTCACTGCAACACATCCCCATTCATCACAGCGTGTTGCATGATGAGAAAGCTGGAAGTTGAGTTGTCCTGCAGGGAAAATTAACAATTTCTATGCATGTAAGATGAGGAATGGTTCTATCTTTGCTTAAAATTAACAGGACCAGTTCAGAAAATGTTCCCTGAAGTGCTTCATTAGACTGTATTTTTACTCTTTATTCTTAGAAAGAGCAAATATTCCTTTCAGTGCTTGGATGTCCCACTTACAGCTGAGCTTGAGTGTTTTTTTTCCCTTCCACACATAAAGTTTCTAAACACAGACAGCCATGAATCTTCCAACTCAAAGACCTCTGCCCCCAAGTGCCCTTTCAGTGGTTTATTTAGGCAGCATGGCAGCAACAAAGCAGATAATAGGAGAAACTCTCTTAAAATGTTAGAGCAGCATCACCAAATACCTCCATTTGAGAGTGGGGGGTTTCAGCTTTGTTCAGGAACAGTGAGCCCAGTTTAAAGTGTGCTCTAATTGAACCTGCCGGCCACTCTTTCCATTGTGGCAGGAATGTTTGGTTGCCTGCTCTCCACAGAAACCCCCCATTCCCTTTGTTCTAGGGGGGACAATCCTCCAGTGCCATGTGTGCAGTGGGTCTGGGGGGGGAGGGAGTGGGGTCAGTGGGGGTATTGACATCTGTAGCTGACAGCTTCCTCGGGGCGAGCTGACACGCTGTGATACCATGAATGGGTATTAGGGAACATATGAGCGAAGCACTTAACACTAATGAGGACATTTATTCTTTGTGCACGATGCTCAGGGACCTGTTGTACGTCCAGGGAGAACAGCATGTAGCACTGCTGCTCTGTCCTCGTTTATTTAGTGGAACCTGGAGACGATTCGTGGAGGCTTGTAGTTCAGTGACAAAGCTGCTTTAAAGCACCATTAGTCCAGCAGCCTGACACTGAATTGACATGGCTTGATTTATGTAGTTAGAGATCAATTTTAAGTTAAATATATCCACAGAATTCCGCATTCCGTGTTCGGAATAGGCAGTTAATCACGTAGTCTGTCAGAAAACAATCAAATACCCAGTTAAAAATATTCTGTAAAAGTGGTGCAATACTGTGATGTTCAAAAACTGTAAAAATGCAGAAAACTACAGCAAATATTAGTACAAATTTAAGTGCAGTGTAATTTTCTGTTCACACATTGTAAAAGAACAAATTACTGTTTGTAAAAATACAATTATTTGTCATTATTGTGAACTTTTTTTACAGTCAATATGTATTTCTGTAAATCAACAAAACTGAGAAAATCAGCAAAAATGCCAAAATTGCTAGCCATTTTTCAGTCCCAGATAAACGGCAAATATTACCATTTGTAAAAAATACAGATTATAACATAAATAGGGGTCGACCGACTATTGGATTCTTACTCAACATTTTTCCAGTTATTGCTATTTTATTCAAATATATTTCGCATAAATAATCAATCACCCAAATTGATGACTGTTTAATAAATGATAACTACCAACCAATCGTCGTTGCTCATGTCTTGAACAATGATCCGCCCATAGCGCTATTTGACTGTCATGATTAACAACCTATCAACATTGATAAATGTTAACAAGTTGGGTTTATGTTATTATTTAAATATAGTTAATATGTTTGCAGAAACATTTCAATGGCTGAGGCTGAAACAAAAGTTTTGCAGGCTTGGTGATGCAACAGGGAAAGTCAGATCCATCCTGTGGGAACTATGAAAGTCTGTAGAAAATTTTCATACAATTGCTGATGAGATGTTTCAGTTTGGACCAAAGGCAGATTGACAGATCAACACCAAATGTGCTCGGCTTGTCTCCAGGTCGATATCCTCTCGTTCTCATTGGTCAGATGATTGCTGGTGTTACTTTCATGTGGAGAAAAGCGCTGCATCAGCAGCCTCCTAGGATAATCCATTGATTAGTAGGAATACAAGCTTGCCTAAACCTGTGAGAAACATGGTACATTTTCACTTTGAACAAACCCCACCTAAAGGAGACTGCTTGGGTTATCATATTTTATGTTGACTGAACGTTTACTGCGTATTGTCTCCAAATTAATTGACACTATGTAACAGACTCCTCCGTCTGGCTGTATTTTGTTCAAACAGATGGCCTAAAAGTCTAGAGTAAACCTTGCAAATAGAAGTTGGCATCTCAGCTCAACAAAACTGGTCTGTGTTTGATAGTTTTTAGAAATTACATAGAAATCAAATAAAAACAGGTGATGCTGATTTAATCCAAGGCTCGTGTTATCATTTCAGTATAAAACAACCAAGTTAAAATGAGCTGATTTTCTTTTAATACTAGCTTTATGTGCTTATTTATACTTCATTTAGGCCAATAAGATGCGCTAGTAGAATGTATTCAAAAGAATAGGTACCATTTCAGCGACCCAAGATTTTCTTTGCTTGACTACAGCTCTGTTTTTAGCGTCTTTTGCCTGTTTTATACCATTCTCAACTGGATATATTTGGATTTTGGACTGTTGATTGGACCAAACAAGCAATTTGAAGACCTCAGCTTCTGTGTGGGGTATCCTTAGATCATTTATCCCATTCCATATGCTAATCTGTAAGTCAATTAATCTAAAAATAAATGATAGTGAAACTAATCCTGGCTTGCTCTGCTGCCCAATAATGTCCCTCAGGGTTTAACAGTCTGTCCCGGACATGACACTTGTGATTGTGATAAGCTAAATCCCCCTAAAAACCTGATGAAACCTCATAAATTCAAGACTGAGTGAATGACATGAAAACCAATTAGAGGATTTCCCCCTGAGGTTATCACCGACAAACGCTGCCACTTCTTTTTACAGAGTGAAATATGACGGAGGTCGAACTTTTTGTCGGCCATTTTAACACCTTCCTTTTAGGTGAGATATCTGCTGTCAACTTTAGAGGATTTTTTCTTTTAGAGGGCCGTGGCTCGGCAATCTCCAGCTGCTCTCTTATCACGAGCATCAGGAAAAATCTACATGAACTCTGAAAAAAACACCCGGAAAGTATCAGCTCCTAAACAAACTTATCAGGGAATTGGCAGGAAAAGGGAAAATCTGGTTACTGACTCCTGCGGCAGAGCGTCCACTGGTGGGAAAGCGTTGTGTGGGAATGTTGCGCTGTGAGCAGCTTTCTGTGCTTGTAAGTAAAGCATCCCTCATGACTGGTAGCGAGTGGTACACCGTTGAGGAGGAATGTCACCCCCCCACGGGCCCCTCACGCCCAACAGTATGAAGGCAGGATGGACTTTGCACCTTTCTCCATCCTGACAAAACAGCAAGTGGCCAAAACAGGATTTCAGCCAAGCAACGAGGGAGGAACGCCAGCTCTGCGCCTGCGTTTCTTTTTCCTGTGTTTTCCAAATGCCATGCAGTATTAACGAAGGCCCTCAGCTGCTTTCCAAATGACTTTCATTTAAGCTGAGAGGGGGCTCATACAGGGGGGGAGAGGTGGCAAAAGCCGCTCTATTCAACCGAGAAGAAAAATAAATGTTTCCCCCCCTCGGCCACTTATGATCGTATCGGCTAAAGAGCGTTCCCATAGGAGCAGAAGGAGCCTGGGCCAGTCAAGCGGAGCTGCCCTCTCTCTTTCAAGGTGTTGACATTTGAAAGCCATTCTACTGTATACAGTCGTATCAGAACTGGCTCTGTTTGCCCATTGGGGGGTATCAGAGTGAATAATGTACCATGTGGGGCCTCAGGTAAACAAAAGAGTTCTTTGGCAGCAGTGCTATTGAACCCACCTGCCCAAATGCAGCCGAGGCCACAGGAGGGGCAGATAGATGAAGAAAAAGACGGGGGCGTTGGTAATGAATAACTCACCGTTATGATGATTAAAGGGGGCGATGGGTACGGCGAGATAAGAGCGTGGGGACCGTCGGAGCATGAGGTGTTTACAAGGGGAATTCCTGGCATTCCTCGGCTGCAGCCATGCCACTCCGATCTTCTCCTCCACCCTCTGATGGTTAACCTCTGTGCCAAGAGGGACCCAAGGGGCAGGAAAGGGCCCATAAGTTCCATCTCAGTAGAAACCTGCAGTTATGTAACAGCAAACTTTAAGTGAGATCTTTTAGATTTTGGAATATTCTCTGGAGAGTTGTATGTTTTAGCGGTGAGTGAAAAATGTGAAAGATGTTCAACATAATCGATCTACTCTAAAACGATAGAGCTTTTAATGTATGTTTCTTGAAGAACTTTTATTGGTAGCTGGTTAACATCTTCACCTACAGCATCAGAGCTGTTTTTTAGCCACACTATAGCAGGTTAAGTATGTGGGTTTGTCTGTGGTTCAGACTGAAATAAAACTATTGGGAAAGTCGCTATTAAATCTGGTACAGACATTCATGGTCCTCAGAGGATGCATACTAATGACTTTGTAAGGTATCTTTGCACTGATTTTTCTTTCAGCATCATCAGCAAAGTTTTGCCTCTGAGATCTTCTTTTTTAGTGTTTTTTTTTTCTGTTCCTCGCTCATTTTGCTGCTCATATGTGGAGTCTTTCAGAAAACCATGCAAGAATGATTAAATTTGAGCAAATCCTGCCCGAGCAGACAAACTTTTTATGCATATTAGTCATAGAAAATGAGAACCGAGGGAGTTTTCTTTTGAGTTTCAGTTAATTTCTACATCTTACTTCACACTATGCAACTATTTTGCATGTGCACATCGTAGTGCCACTGCTGGAACGATAATACGTGCAGCCCCACTTTCCAATATTACCATCATCCTTAATTGTGTCGTTGCTAATGAGCAAATATTAGCATGCTGAAATGCTCAATGAAAGCCAGGATAAACATGCACCTATTAAGCACTGTTATTGCATGTTATGTGTCATTTAGCTAAATGGAGCCTCACAGAGCAGTTACCGTCACTGCAGACTAGTTTGTCTTTTCAAATTGAGATTTTTTTTTCCAAGCAAATCTGCATGTATTTCAGCTGCTCCAACAAAAGACTGGGTTTTGTCACATTCTCTGTGCGCAGGTTGAAATAATCTCTGGTGCCTTTTAGTACGAGGAAGTCATAAGGCTCGGCTTAAGTCTAGTCTTTATCCCTGCAGCTTATAAAACAGTTTTCTATTTCTTTTTTTCACAAGCAAAACCTCTGAGTTGGACACTTGCTAGCTGAGCAACTGTGTTTCATCTTGCTGCATTCTGTTTGAAGAGTGTAAGTTTTTTAGGAGCCGCTTTAATCCAGCTGCTTTATCGTGTAGAAAATCTCTAAAACAAGCCCAGGAGGAAGATCACGGTTTTACCCACATGTAAAAAAGAAAAAAAAAAAAGTGAAACACAGGGAGAGTTTTGTTCTTTGGGCCACCTCGAGACATAGAGGGTTTGTGGTTCGGGATCAATCGGTGCCCTTTTTTTTTTTTTTTAATGCAGTGCAGATGACTGGATCTAATAGGATTATGAGAAGGCCCCTGGTGGGAGGACAAGAAGTCCAGGGGCAGTCGCACCGGCAAAAACCCCAGCCTGGGTTCAGCCTCTGGGGAGGGGTCATGTGATGGAGGGGACAACACTAGCAGGTGTCGCACTGATGATTACAGGGTCTGAGGCTGGGGCCCACCTATGAGAATTACTCAGAGCCTCTAATGGATGGCAGGTTGTGACCCTAGCTAACAAGGAAGCAAATTGCAACCCTCTCACCCAGAAAAGTGCTATTCTATCAAAAAACAGAGAGCCTCTAGTCTTTGGTTTCCTTGGCAACTTCTTCAATCTGGATATTCGTCAGCGCTCGAACTTCTCGCAACACCAAAAAGCATAAAGATCCTTTCATTGAGAATATGTGAGTAGATGTTGGTTCTGCTTTGTGGATACAGCTCACTATATTTGTTCCTTTTTTTTGATGTGCTTGAAATCAAACCTTGTTCCGTCGGCCAGACTCGTCAGCATGACGGAGGCTGCAGATTAAAGTGGCACCATATGTTTGGGAATGACTCCCCACTCCTTCGCCCCAAACACCATGGTAGAGCTCATCATTATTAGGCTCCTATGTCACTGTCAGCAGCTAATTGTTGCGGTGGATTGAGGTGACAAGAGGGAACAACTCCCCTATCTCGTCTTACAATGCTTGGTCATCTTTGCCTTACCCTTCCTGCTTTGTGAGTCGAAGTATTTGTAATCACCTGCCAAGGCCGGCATTTGATTTTCTAACTACCCTTGTTCCGGCTGTTTTAGTCCAAGAAAAAGGAGCCAGGAATGGAAATCTGGAGCTTCTGAGTGTATAAAACCATTGTTGTCTTTCTGTGCCCTGCTCGTGCCGCATATGGCTCATTTCATGGCCGCTGGAGAGTCTGATTGATGGGCTGGAGAGCGGCGCAGATGATGTAGTTCACATCCAGCGCTTGGCAAGGCGAGAGCCGAGTCCTCGGCCAGGTCACATGAGGTAAAAGGAGATGTACAGTACATGGGAGAAGGAAGAGGATTTGTCAGCGTAACGGAGTGCACAATGTGCCAAGAAACTCCTTAGAACAAAAGCAGAGAAAAGGTGAATGTTAGGCTACATGACAGCTTGTGTGCAGAGCAGAATGGAGATACACAATGTCTCTGATGTCTTCCTCGCCAAAGGTGTCACGGGAGATGACATTTCAGTGTAATCACTGCATTAACCACCTCTGGGAGAACTCCTCAAATATGAAACCTTCAGCACTTGTCACCCCCAATTAGAGAGCAGAGTAGACACTTTTTCTCCCGTCCTCCTGCTCTGACTCGCTCTCTAGTCTGAGAGATTTGCGTCCCCCGGGGGGCTGGAAGCTGTCTGGTAATCTGAGACAGCATTAATACTCAATAAGATGGAGCCAGGCGTCACAACCGCAAATTAATTTCGTAAACAGAGCGGCATGGGGAGGGGAAAAAAAGCAACTGTAAAATGACACAGTGGGATTTTGCCTGGCGTGTGTGTTGGTAGATGCTGGCAGGGATACTGGTTTGTGGCAGCTCCATCGCCATGGAGACAGTGGCATTATCATGTAGGGAGGACGCTGATGCTCAAGTGACACGATTGGCAGCGGAAAGGAGCAGCAAAATCTGACTGGACAGCAACTGGCTTCACATTTTTACCTCCATGTGTTTCTGTCAGGTGCAGTGATCCACAAGATTCACGTTCACACCCAGATTATCTCAGGCGCACCGAGAATGCCGCCGCTGTACACGACACGCAGCTTGAAGCCAAGTGAAACTGCTGCTGGAATGACTCCCCTCTCCTCCCCACCTCCCCCTGCCAAAAGAGGAGAGTAGTGTCCTTTGGGGGGGGGGGGTGACTTGACGTTTTGGGTTTTGTCAGAAGCTGCAAATAAATTGGACACGCTGGTCGCTGCGCAGGCTGTTTGTGCTGTAAACACACTGCGGCTCGCCGTGCTGGACAAACATACTGTAGTAACTGCAATTATTTTTCTGCTCCCTTTCAGCGCCGTAATGAGAGTTTAAGCATCTCCTGCTGTTAGTACAAGTCCATATTCTTCTTGTTTTCTTTGCAAAGGATTATATTACCGGTTTACCAAATTGTCTGTCCTGATTGATTTGGTCACACAGGATTTCTGCCACTAACAGCTGATTAGTGATAACCCAAATTAATAATGCATATCCCAGAGTTCCTTTAGAAAAAGAAAAAGCAACATCTGTTCCATTTAGAGTGCAGCTAAACAGTCTGTTGTTCTGTTTTCAGTCAGCTACTGTCATCTGCTTTGTGTCCAGTATCTGCTGGTCTAAGTGCAAGTGGATCCCTTGTATGTGGGGAATTTTTTGTGTAGGACAGACAAGGAAAGTGCTATGTTGAGAGGTAGTACAGAGGGAATGGACACTGAATGGCTATTCAATAAAAAATGCCAGAAATAGTAACAAAAATGAGATAACATCGCCAAATCTTATAATGCTATGTTATTGTTATCTGACCATCATCTAGGATGGATTACAGAAAGGGAGAAATGGGCAGCTGCATCATGTCTAAAGGCTCTGTATTTTAAAAAATAGATGCAGCCTGCAGGTCTGACTAGTAAGAACAGTGCAGAAGTGCTTTATTTTTTTTCTAAGGGCCACCAGAGGGTGACTCCTCTAGTTGCAAAAAGAAGTCAAATTGTATAGAAATCTATGAGAAAATGACCCAACTTCTCATTTGATTTGTTACATCGGTAAACATTTTCCTAATGAGTTTATGGTCTCAGTTGTTAGTTTCAAGTCACCTTCAATACAGCATGGTGTTTAACTTGTAAGTTATGGTCCTATTTAGAGGAAAATAGACGAGAAAGCAGGGTATTTTGCATGGTGTGGCTACTTTATGACGGGGAGGTTGCTACTGTATGAGTTTTTGTAATGTGCCTTTGTTCTCAGTCAAATCCACCCTTTTGGTTGTCATATACAATTAAAAAAACAAACAAACAAAAAGACAGTCGACAGCCAAAATGCCAAATGTGAGGCCTCAAATCAGTGGTCTACAAACCAGTGGGTGACATCACTGTGGCTACGTCCATCTTTTACGTACAGTTGATACCACAGGTCCACCATGCTACTTTGAGCCTCCTTGTCTCCTCTGACCTCCTGTCAGTCTTGAAGGATGTCTCGTTTCCTGAAATGCAAATGCCGAAGAGGTATGAGCAAGGATGCACAGCTGTATCCTTAGTGAAAGTCCATATACAAACTATTATAGGACATATGTACAGTCACTGTGTACTCTGTTGAGAGTCACAACTCTTTTATTTTACTTTGTGTTCAATCCAAAGATTACAATGTATGAAATGTGTACATTCCCATCACATCATGCCATGTTCTTAATTGTTTTAGAAGTAAATCTGTTCTGTAAGTTGTCAAAAGCACTATTCTGTGTAACTGACGAAGATAAAACACAACAGTATGCTATAACAAAAAATGGACAGATGATGCAGCTGCACCACCCGTCATATTTAATTGCCGTTACTTTTAAACAACAGCTCCAAGGCAACGATGTCTGATTTTGTTAAATGCCTGTTGCTTCAACTCCCCTCTTCTCGTGTCTGTTCTTTGCCTCCTCCTCCGCATGTTTCTGTGATCGGAGGAAACGAGAGCAGAGGAGTTGAGGAAAGGAACCGAGGATGTGCCAACTGAGAATTGAGAAGAGGGGTTTGTCTTTGTCGTCCACCCACCGGGCATCAATCTTCTTTTGTGTTTGCACCTTCAGTCACTCCACAGCAAGCATAAAACGCATCTATTCCCTTCTTGCATTTCTGATATTACTGATCTCTATATACCATTACTGTTTTCTGTTATTTTTTTTCCAAAGTGGCATTTGATTAAGTAAGTGCATTACACTGAATAGATTTTAAAAGTATAATTTGCATTAAACAGAAAGAAACCAATGGATATCTGGAATAGTACATTAAACTGGAAAAATTTTGAAGAAATTGATGTCCTGCTATTATTGTACATAAATTAGAATTTTTTGAAGTACATTTTATTTTGAAAAGGTAGTGTATGTCCCAAAACATGGTCTGTTCCTATTTAACATCTGAGCTTTTACTTTGAAAGTCTCACATAGTTTACAGAATCCTGTTGACTCTGTAAATACAGGAGTTTTTCATGGGCTATGAAATTGAGACTTTTAAGCTGAAGTTTCTACTGTAAAATAAAAAAAAAAAGAGAAAACCGAGCTAAAGGATTTCAAACGTGGCAGGGTTTTGGCACTTCCCATTCATTTCGATGACGATGTTAAACGCAGTGTTTTACATATTTTGTAAAACCCATATGACGAATTTCTACCAAAAGTCATGTTTTATGGGATTTTGGAAGAATTTATAAGAATATGCCCAAGGAATAGTAGTAAGTGTGCTTTAATGCTTTGGAATTGGCTAACTTAATATATTCAAAGTTGTAAAACATGCATAGTTTGGTTTGCATGTCTGGCACAATGGTTAGCTGCTTTGTAGTAAACAACAACGTGCAAAACCACTGGAATGGGCTTCTTCAATTGCGCTGCACGCAAACTCATCTGCTGCAGAAACTGTCACCGCAGCAACTCTTAAAATAATGTCAGTGAGGTTTGGCCATTTCTTCTGCCTTCCCCTGGGCACTCACTCCATTCTTCACTCCTCCACTAATAATAGCTCCTGCTGCTCTCTCCGCCATATTGTCCCATGTCCAACATCACGCAGAAGAGAGAGGCGGCAGAGCGATTGGAGGCTGAGACACCTGCAAATCCTCTCCCAGCCAGCTCCTGTCTCCCTGCAGGGCCGAGCATCTGACATTTAACTACGCCAGCCGTAAACAGGCCACTGGAATGCCATTGACATTCATTTTGTCTGGCACAGTTTTGTTTTTTTGTTTTTGCTGATTGTGTCTCTGCAACTCTGCTTGGTGGTTTAAATGTGAGCTTTTCGCTGCTTTTCTTTATTTTATCTTATATTTGTGTATTCTGCAGCTCATTAAGTCACTTGAAAACATCATCTTGTGCTCTGGGAAACTATTTTTCACACTGTTCAGCTCTCACTATGTGTGTAGGTGCACGGCTATATTTAGCAGTGAGCTGAACATTCTTTCAACAAGTGATAAAGACAATAGTTGCTGTTTTTACTGGAAGCAAGCGAGCTGTCGGACAAAACACGGTGAGGCCTGTAACCAAGGACTATTTTCATTGCTGAATAGCCCCTTAAGCCCGAAGCTATTCTTCGAAATTCCCACCTGATGAAACATCCCCACTTTTAGCAAGTACAAGCTCAACAACTATAAGGCCAGCACGAACAAAAATTGTCTCTATTGATGAGAACCACTTGGGAGATTGTTGAAATGCCTCCTGCTAATCAAAACTGTAAATTCAGAGAGTAAACAACAGCCTTGTATTAATGAATCACTAAGTACTGGTGCGATTGAACCTGTTCTAAAACATCTAAACTGCCACTATATCAAATTTGATGCAACGGAAACAAACCAGACTAATGCTGCATCCATTTATTTGCAGTAGTACTGAGCAGCCTCTTCACTGAATGCTCCACACTCTGCAAGCTTCTAAAAATGTGCTGACACTTTAGTCAATTAGGCAGCTGGTCGATAAAATAGTGAAAATTGGCTGTGATGGTTTCACAGAGACCTTCAAATGTCCAAAAAAGCAAAGATGTGCAGTTTTTTTACAATTAAAAAAACACACAGAAATATTAAAAAAAATCTTTGCATTTAAGGACTCAAACACTCAATCAGTTGAGAAAACGGCTCTAAACACAATCGGATTGAGGAGAAATATAAGAAATGGATGAGATACTATGACAACAGTTACAACGCTAGCTCAAAGTCAGGCTAATTTGATCACCAGCAGCATTTAAGTGCACTGGGTCAAGCCAGTTCCATTTTTTTTAATATAAAAAATTAAAAGTAATATAATGAATTATTAAGGTGTATTTTATATATATAGCCAGTAGGGGGTGACTCCTTTGGTTGCAAAAGGAAGTCTGGTTGTATAGAAGTCTATGAGAAAGTGACCATAATTCTCACTTAATTTATTACCTCAGTAAGCATATTTCTAATGGATTTATGGTCTTAATCACTTGTTCCAAGTCTCCGTTAATGCAACATAATGTTGATTTTGTAAATTGTGGTCCCATTAACAGTAAAATAGATGATGAAACAGGGTATGTTTCAGGGCAGGGCTACCAGTCCTCCTTGCTTGTCATGTTCGATTTAAAAAAAATAAATAAATAAAAATAAAAAAATAAGATGATGGCCATAAAGCCTGTGTACCGTAATAGTAGTGTATTGATAATTAATTAATTAATACTATTTCTATGACACTTTTCATAGATGAGACGGAAAATGAATAAAATTCTGAACAATCAGAGTAGATTCGACAAATGAAACGCAGGGCTCCAGACTGCGACTAAATGGTCGCATTTTGCGACCAAAATTTGAGCGAATGCGAGTAAATTTTTCATCTACTCGCGCAGGTGCGACAAGTAAATTTGCCGATTTTTTTTATTTTTTTTATTTATTGTTTAAAAATTACTATTGAGTATTTTTTGTTGCTGACAAACTTCTGCTCCACACTTCAGCCCAGTAGACAGTAATGCGTAAATGAGGTGGTTTACCAACTGACATTAACTCCAAAAGAAGAAAGGAGACGAACACCAAAGAAGAAGAAGGCGAGTGGGGGGGGGGGGCGAATGATGGGGACTTTTCGGCAGCGTCTTCGTCATGCCAAGAAACCTCTCCTTAGAGAAACACTTCCTGTGCTGCTGGAATGGTCACAAAATAAAAGCCCGTAGCATTAAAAATATGCCTTCAAAATAAAAGCCTGAAGGGAACAGTTATTTTAACACTAGCAAAACAAAGGCTTGCCAAAATTGATGAACTGATCAACAGACATTTATAAGAGTAATTTACACTTGATTCGATATAAATACATAACGTGCACATGCATAACACATGCCTGTGCTCAGCACAAGGTCTTTTTTATGACAGATTTCATCCCACAGAAATGATACAACAACTGAGCAGCCTTGGTGGAGTACTGCACTCTGAGTGCTTTTCTTGTTATGTTTTGTCAAGTGCTGCACAGTGAAATGGGAATTGAAAACATAGTTTCCGCATTTACTGTGCAAGTATTTATCAGTAATACAGTTAAAATGAGAGGAAATGTGAATATTTACTTTGCAAGTCGATTTTGGTGTGCGCCCCTAAATTTTCTGGTTGCGCTCCTAAAATTTTAAGTTGGGGGCCACTGTGCTCCTAGGGAAAAAAGTTAGTCTGGAGCCCTGAAACATGTTTTGGAACTGGAAAAACAAACCTTTGGACAGTACTAAAAGGCTTTAGAAAACATTACTGGTTATGCAATTAGGATCCTCTAAAAGTATCACCCTCGTTGGACAGCACACGTCACCACTATGATCAAACCATCAAATGAAAAATGGTGTTCGTCCATCCAGTTACCGCAGCGAGATGCAACGCTGCTGCTCTGCTGCATTTTTCTTCTAATTTGTCATCACGGCGCCCATGATTTATGATAATCTCATGCACTTCTCTGATGAAATAGAGCAATCATTTTCTTTACGCTGTTCATTCTTTCACCTTTTTGATGCAAGAACCGAGGGGCGGGGATCATCTGCGGTTTATCGCTTCATCACGGACCGCCCGCCAAACAAATCACCCCCAAGCTCAGCTCTTTTCCTCAGCTTCATCTCCAGCCTACCGTGGCATTGAACCACCATTTCATCCATAATATTAACCACTGCTGGCTCCGTATGTGTGTGTGGTGTTGTTGCAGATCTCATCCAAACCACACTGACTGTGGCTCGTTCCTCTACTGTTTACCTATTCATTAATTCAGCCATGAGCGATGGCACAAGCCTACCAAAGCTCCTCATCCTCTGATAATTAAATGTCTATTTCTGAGGCATTTTTCTCCTGGAGAGCATCTTTAAAAAGTGACACACATGCACGCACACTCTTTCTGAGAAGCTGCCGGTGGGCATCGCGGGCTACAGTTGGTAATTAGCGTGCTGAGCGGTTGCACTGATTGCTTCATTAGTTCTCCGATACGCATCTGTGAGAGACATTTGATGGATGTTGCATGTTTGAGAGTAATCCGCAGCTAAAGCTTCTTACGCTGTGTGTGCATCGAGCTCTTTAAACGTCGAGGTTGCTTCACACCTACAGGAACAAGGCCAAAGTTGCGTTCCTATAAGGAGCTTACACCGTGATCTTGATCCTCTTGCACCGAGCTCAACGCAACATCAAACCTCCGCGCAAACAATCGCAGTCGCTGTGTTGCTCAACGTGAATCCTGTGGTGCCTCCAGTGCTCCTGGTGTGGTGGAGGGTTGAGAAACAGAGGTTTTTTTTTTAGGAGAGCTGCTGAGTCTGGTGCTGTGAGCAGAGCACCAATTATCAACCCAGTTACATAAGGATTATTTCCGTGCACTGAGATATTAACGAGGCTGTGTGTAATTGGAGGCTTTAGGGATCGACAACATGTTTAATCTTTGAAAATGAAGGTTTCTGATTGTGGTTATGTTGGATTGGGTTTCCTTTTCAGATTAGTGCGCTGAATTCGGCACTAAACTTACTGGTTTTCATTACAAAATAGCCAGATTGAATAATCTATTGAGATCTGCTGTTATACCGTTGCACCATTGGGATCTTGTTAGTGCTGTGATGTGAACATCCACTGTGGTTAAGAATATCACAAAGCTGCCAGCCTGCCTGTAAACTCTTGTCTCAAAGTAAAATGCTGAATATCGACTGGTCCCAGATTCTCAGGGGAACTTTTGCAGTTTTTCTCAGTTTTTGTTGTCTTTGTGCAGTGAAACTATGTGGGGTTTGTATTGTTGGTCGGACAAAACAAACATTTTCACCACTGCTCTTGAAAATGGTTGTGAATGTAGGGTCATTTCTCAGTTTCTCATCCTAATGTCTCTCTCTGATCATTAATTAAACTCCTTAAATTCATATCCATGGATTAAAATAGTTGATTTTAAGTTCTTCTGTGCCTTTTAAATGACTTAAATGTTGCTCCACTCCTTTTTCTTCCATTACAATCTATAAAACAATTTCAGTTTTCTATTCTCACCACTTAAGTGCATATTTTCAAGATAAACATTCTAACTTACTGATTTAGATGAACATTTTTTAAAATATGAGGATCTAGGTTGGGTTTAGGGTCTTTCCATTGCAGGTCAAGCACACCAGCTCACCTACAACTCTGCACAAACAAAGCTATTACAAAAAAAATGCTGTAATATTGGAATGAATTAGCTGTATGTGTACTAAAACCAACTCTGAAGAAGAATAATGGCACATAAAACCTGACTGTGCAGGCCGACAGGTTTGTTTTTATGTTTAAACCCGGGACGTCTAACTCCATGTTTTTTGAGATTTTCGCCAGTAGACTGCAGTTTCCAGGTGGAAATGCTCCACCATTGTGTTGACTGCTTATTTTGCTCATTATGTGTCTTCCAACACTTTAAAAAAACACCATATGGTCATGTCAAAGTGAAGAAACCTCTTGATTTTCACCAGATTGGGGTCTTTTAATGATGAATAACTTGGCAAACAAGCAGCTTTATCAAAACTTAAAATAATAATTAGCTTTTACTTCAACTAAATCACTTCTGCAGTTGAAAAAAAAAAACTGTATTTGAAAATCTTTCATGTGTTTGTGTGGGAAAGTTCCTTCGATTCAATAGATTTGCTTCTATTTGTAGTAAACTATTTATGTGCTTTAGATACAGTGTCCTTGCATTTCAAAAAGACCCAAAACATCCTCTATGCTATCAATCTTTTGTTGTTAAAAAGCGTTAGAATGAGTCCAAGTGACCAACAATGTGCAGAATCTGGTTCTTTGAAAGAGTTCTTCACAAGCGACTCTTTTGCCATCGACAAGCGAGATTGTTCAGATTCTGCCGTTTATAATTTGTTGCTTTCTTGATAACAACGCAAGCATGGCGGGAGGCTGTCTGCTCTGTGCTATTAATCCAAGCAGTGTGTCACAACTCTGCCACTCCGACATCTCCTTCCTCTGGAACAGGACTCCCACCGGACCGGCCTCAGTAGGGCCTCACTTTAAAATGTCAGCCCTGTCAGGTCCTCGTGGCATCAAATCTTCCATCATCTCCAGGTAAACACGAGTCCCAGAGCTGCTGCTGGGAATTCAGGTTTAAGTCATCACATGTGCAGCTCCAAAGCAAATACAGCCTCTTTAAACTCTGAGCTCTCCTGAAGAAGATGCTTCACTTGTGTCCGGATAGAAGCAACAGGGCTTCATCACTCACAACCAAGACATGCTTTAGGTATCTTTGTGTTGCAGCACGTGCCCTTTAGTCTCAGCGTAACCGGCTTATTATGCCTCTGGTCGGTTTGGGGGAAATTGGGCAGTTCATCCATAAGTAAATTCTCCAGTTTCAGGCCAATTGTCCTTGTTTAGTTTCTGCAGCGTGCATCTGCCTTCGTCTGTCAGCCTAAATCACTTGGAAGAGGCCTAATTGACGCGATGTGTATGTATGTGTGTGTGTGATCGTGCAGTGAGCCAGACACACTCAGGACTAGCAGCTCTTGCAGTTAATCCGTCTCACTAATGGTGGGGGATTCAGGGAGAAGAGGGGGGAGGAGAGCGAGGAGAACAATACAGCGTCTCTCCCTCCGTCTCCCTCCTGCACGTGGTCATCGCCCGGCGGGAAATCTCGGGACCTTGGATGTTCTGTACGGATGTTGCTCCTCTCGTTCGCTCGTCCCAGCTGGCTCTCATCGGCCTCTGCTGCACCGCTCAAGGAAACGAGGTACAATACACCCCCCCCCCCCCCTCCAAAAACGCCTCCCAAAAAAAACATCCTCCCCCCCCCCCCCCCCCCCCCCCCACTGCCTTTCGTTCCTGCCATTGTCACCAGACGAGAGGCTGCGTCAGCAGGTAAAATTGGGGATCTGTGCGTAGCGTCAAGAACGTCCTGGAGTTTCTGTGGAGTGTGTGTTGCTTGTTTCTGTAAAAGCTGCGTCTGCAATCCGTGGTTTGAGACAGGAAGAGTGGAGACACAGTGGCAACAATATGTATTTCTTCCTTTGCAATGCAAATTCTTGGGTTGCTGTGTCTAACTCATGGAATGTGACAAAGGGCCTTGTTTCCTGACCTGCTCCGGACGTGGCTCTCGTGTGGTTAATAGATACTTTCAGTAAGATCATTAGTACGCCGACAGGAAAGCGTAAATTCCTCTGGCTGTTGTCACATTTTTGCTCACTTACATCTTCAAATTCCAAATCGTAGCATTGTTCTGATCTAGGAGGATTTCCTAAGTGAGTTTTTTTTTTCCCCTTCATGATTACCTCAGTTTCCTTAGTTTGACTCATGTGTCAGGTGTGGAAGACAATCTGTGTATATTTTTCAATGTTTTCGGGTTGTGACCCCGAAAAGTTCATCAACACACCAGAGGTTTGGCATTAAAGGGTAAAACTATGTAGAAGTCCATTCTTATAGTTTGGATCTGTATGTTTGACAAAATAATCTCACTTCAGTCTCCATTTGCTTGTATTTTGTGAGTTTTTCCACAATAGAAGGCCGTCAAATTTGCGATGTTTCTGCTTACTTTTAATCTGTTTTTTTTATCTCGCGACTTCTTTCAGGGCCAAATCATGTTTTCCATGACAGATGCAGCTGAGGCAGCACAGCCGGTTCTATTGATGCTACAATAGGTTTGCATTGGTCTGTTAGCCAGTACGGCAGCATTGCCCCTCAAATCAAACACAGAAAAACACGCTGAACTCCAGTGGATGTTTCTGAAAGGCTGGCTGTGACTTGGCCCTTTTTACAGGATATATAGCAGAAAGGCTTCACTCTGGACTGTAGCAGCGTGTCAATGTGATTATTCCCAGCTGTACCGAGCACAGTAGACGGACATGGCACAGGATTTCTGGTGCATTTGCAACTTCCTGCTGTGTTTGGGATCCGTCGATGGAAAACGCGCTCAAATCAAAGCACCTCGAAAAGTCCAACAGCGGTTACCTCAATTATCTCCTCTTACTGTTTCTCAAGTTGTTTTTCTGGAAAATGTGGGGTGTGGGCAACTTCTCGGTAGCACATGGACGTCTGCCGAGGAGTTCTTGTGAATTTGGGTGGATTATGAAATTTCCATTATGAATACGTTTGCGGAAAGCATGTGTTTGAACAATGACGCCATGCTGGTTACCAACCCCCATGTTTACAACCTTTTGTTTCATTGCGTTACAGTCTGTGGAGTGTTGCAGCATTAATAGTAATAGTCAGTCACTTGAGTCCCTTCAGACTTTAAACAGCCCTGACGCAACGCCCAGAATAGTTTTTTTTGTCCTTCACCCTCCAGCATGTTGAAATAAGCACACGACCTGCCCCGCTACACGTTCTGTTGATTTGAGCGGATTAAGCTTGTTTATGGTATTGTTCCCTTTATAGTGGTTCAACCTCGGGCTTCTTATTTTTGCATTTTAAAAGAGGAGGACTTGGCTCATGCCCAGAAGACACAACCCTTCGTCTGCCATCTTGCACTGCTACATATTTAATTTCTCCCCCTCAGGGCAATTAAAATAGCTTTCTTGTTCGTGCAGGATACTTTTTGTTAAATGACATGGATCATTTGGGCTTGAATGCAAACGCTGTCCTTCCTTCATATGCAGAGGAGGTCTGGATGTGAGCGTTTCAGTTTGATTTCTTGTAAATCCGTGGACGAATCTCCTCAGAAACGGCGTCACAGAAGAGACTTCTGGTGGGAAGCACTTTGACAAATGGTCCTCCTCAGCTTAATGTTGCAGCGGTTGTGCTGCAGTGCTCGAATAGAGCTTCTGCTGTCACTGGGCCAAAAGTTTGCATCTAAGCCTCATGCTCGCTTGTGTTCTCGCTCACCCAAACAAAGGGTCTTTTAACGATTTACCTGCTCTGTGTAAAAGGTGCGATCGGGGAGGCCTTGTGGTAACCGTGACGCCCGCTGGGAGGCTGAGAGGATAGATGTCGGCTGACGGCACCCTTGGCGTTGCAGTGCTGCTGCTGTGTCATGCTATTTTGTTGTGGTGTCGGCTTGTCTGTTTGTCTCAATTTAAAAAAAACCTCTGGAGAAGCGTCTGCAGCTAAAAATACCTCCTGCCTCGCCAATCAGAGCGGCGAACAGATTGAACACTAAGATGGGATCGGACGGAACGTCCCATGGAGCCTGCTAACCATTTGCTTGGCACATAAACGGAGGTAATCTAAAAATGGAAAACAAAGCGTGTCACGAACAGGCTTTAAAGTTGTGCGTGCGATCGGCAGTTTAGGCGCAGATTTGTTTAATAATAAATTCCTCATGATGATGATATGATGATAAATTTCCACATTCAGAGGAAGCTGTGCAACATTTAATTTCCTACATATGGGAGAATCTGTACAGTCTCAACTGAACTTGTGCATATATCTTGTTTAATTTTCCACCAGTGTCCCCATATTTCTACATTTGCACTATCCCCGTGCTGTGGGATTAGTAAAGGCTCATTTTATCTTTCATCATAAATTCTTCATTCAAAGATCAGTCTGCATTTCTTCCTCTTTAGATGCAGAACGTGTTCTGCCCCGCATTTTCAGCTTCTCTCCTTTCCTGTGCAAAAATAATTTCAGAAGTTCAAAACAAGGCGAGTGCTTGCTTCAGAGGAAGTGACTCTCTTCTCTTACAGTGTCAATCTGTGACTTTTAAAAGTGTGTGTACAGTCACCGGTTCTGCTCTACTAAATTCATATTAATGCCGCGCTTAAATGTTAGTGCAAAAGCAGACGCATTTAGTGATTCAGCCTTTGGGAAAATATAGAAGTATGGACTGACTCATGTTGAACATTTTGATTAGGTCCTGAGTCACTCTGTTTCTGCCGGTGGGTATTTTCCATCATGTCAGCTTGCCCTAAAGGACAGTTTGGCCACCAGCAGGTCGGCCGTCACCTCCTCTGACAGACATTGAGGTGTGACAGGTGTTCGACCTGCTGCAGATGGACTGTCAGATGGACGACAACCACGTCACAGGAATTACAGCAAATCTGATGTAGCGCCGCCTCCGTACTTAGACACACACAACCCGGCACACTCTGACAGATTTGCACTGGAAATCAAAAGTTTTTCCGCACTTCATCTTCTTGCTCTTCTCTTCCTAAAGCTGTCCTTTTAAATGGAAATTGCAAGTCATGTAAACATCTCTGCCAAAATCACCAAATACTTAAATGCTTTCAGAGATGCTTGCTGGGCTGAATGCAGGAGGGAGGAGGAGCAGAGCAGGTGTGTCCTTTGCAAAAGAAATTTCTCTCCACTTGATGTCAGAGTAGCTTTCCAGGGAAATTCAGCGGTCAACAGATGCACACAGGGAGGAAGAGAACATTTTCTTATGTTGACTCTTGTTCGTTATACAAGCAAAGGGCAAAGGATCGTGATTTTTCTCATCTGATTTCAGTCAATCTGTTCCCCATCAGTCTGTGCTTTATTTACAGCATTCATTGCAAGTTCAGTTTTGTCATTTTTCTACCATTTTTAGATAGCAGTTTTTCTTTTGGGAGCTGACATTTACAGAATGACTTGTAAATGCCTTCTGGTGAAACATAATTCTTAATTGATAATAAAATTTGACCCTGTGTAATTCTATCCACATTGAAGGAACTGCAAAAAACACGTTGTTTTTTTTAACAATTCATTGAAATTTTTTTCTCTGCTTTAAGGAAAAATGAAAAATATGAAAACACAAGCCAATAAAGCTGAAAGCCTTTGCAATTCATTGCTGATTGCACATCCTGCAGATGCAGAGAAACACTTTCACGTCATTGGAGTTGTGTTTTTGTGCACTGCCAGTCTAGCATCGACTCTCCTCTTCGGTTCTGAGGAAATTTACGACTGTTTACTTCTTAAATAATCCACTAACTTCCTGTTCAAACGCTAGCTACTAATTTTGTGTGCGGAAAGTGCCATATGTTGTGTTTTTTACAGCTTTTGTGCTGCCTGCTGCTGCTGAAAACTATTGAGAGCAGCAAAAGTAAACCAGTTACTAAGTAAGCACCCCTTTCCATGATGCACATTGTAATTTGATGTATTGTTATTGTGAAAATATTAATTAGCTGCAGCTTTAAACAGTAAAGTGCAATTTTTTCAGCTTTGTTTCGTGCTGACCTGAAATCAGACTCATTAACATCCATGAGTACTTGCTTGTTTGGTCCTGTTACTAGCAAACGGTGCAGCACAATCTCATATGTTGGCCTGCCAAAGTGTCAGTATATGCACACATGCGGCACACCCTTAACATTAATAAATCAAAATAAAGGTTGAGACCTCCTGCAGATGTTGGTTGGAAATCTTTAAATTATTCCTCGTCATTTACGGGGGGGAAAAATCCAATTTTTCAGCTTCCAGACTCGGCTTTAAAACGCCCTCTTTGCTTCAAGGGACTTTGAGCATGAAGTTTGAAGTGAGGATGAGAAAGGGGGCAAAGAGGAAGATGCTTATTCGGATGAAAGCATGACTTGACATTAAAGAAGTGGGGAGCAGAAAAAAAACGAGCGATGGGAGATGAAGGAGAAGAAAAGCCTCGCAGCTCGAGGCTACTCTCCAACATCTCGCCCCGTGTTGGAACTGCTGCTGAAGATCACTTTTACAGAGCGGTTACATTCCCTCCTCCTGTCAGCCGTGCACTTATGCAAAGTTAGTCTATCATCCCCAGCCTGCCAGACGGGGAGAACACACAGCACGGAAAGTTATCACCAAACAGACAAAATCGGTCGTCTCAGCCTCGGGGAAGTTAAATCAAAAGCTGCAGTCAAACTCGCATTATTGTCCAAGTCGGTTCTGAGAATAGTCTTTTCTCAAGAAAGCTTTAGAAGTGTGTAGCGACGCAGAGGTGTGTGTATCCAACGGTGATGAAATCTGTGATTGATCAGGTCAAATACTTCATCAAAGCTCTCCCAGCTTATTTTCCTGGTGTAAATTTAGATCTTTGACAGCCATTACACAGAGGATTATGTGCTTGTTATCCATCGCCGTGGCCTCACCGAGCGGCACCGGGCCAATAATCAATGTGGCAAAGCAGGAGAAGACAGACTTTACATATCAATCTGTCTGCTGGCCTGTCAGGTCCGGCCGCTACGTGAGATGTAACTGTCTGGAGGGATTCTGGCTGTGAGACAGAAGCCAAACATGAGGCTTTGATCGAATGTTTTTCTTCCCCAGGTGTTTTAAAGAGGTGAAAAAAGGCCAAAGAGTGATGTTTTCAGCTGGATAAGGCAACTCAGCCCCTAATGCAGTTGATTATTCACTTCTTCTCAAGGCTGCTGATCAGAAACCTTGTAAAAAAAGATTGTTTTTGCATTATTCATGCCGCCTTTTGACCCGTCCTGTCTCCCATTGTGTCTTCTTCTTTTTTTTTTTAAATTTTGTTGAACAAACCAATAAGCGGCACTTTGTCGACACAGCATCTCATTTCGCTTCATTAGTGCAGAGCAGCAAAGAAAAACATGCAGATGAATCCTGTAGAACAGTACCGTGTGAAAGTTGCTGCTATAAAGCTCTTCTGCGGTTTCATTTAGATGCCATTTATGTAAATTTTCATGAATAACAATTAGAACGATCGCATAATCTCATGTGTGATCAAATATTTATATTCAGGGAGGTGTGTTGGGATGGAAAATGCTGCATTACTGTGATTATTTCCAGTGGGGACATGCTGCAGATTTCCTCATGCTCAGACTGATGCGGTGTGGTGAATTCAACTGTCAACCTAAAGCCCTCTTCACCTATTTTTGCAGCGACGTTGCGTTTCAATCCTGTTCACCGGTTGTGACAAGCATAGCGGGACATGCAGTTTCACGTTACTCTTCTTCATCAGCGAGCCGAGCAGTCAGTCAGTCAGGGGTCACGTAAGGACGAAGAGAAGAAAGAGGGAGAGACTAGGTGAGGGAGACGGAGATAGAGGAGAGGATATTTACGACTCAGACGGTGCCGAGGGTGAGCTGCATCCCAATGTCTGTTCCTTTTACTGCCTGGCTCAATAACTCTCAGGAGAGTAGGAATAAAGCCTGTGCAGAGATTTGCAGGTATCACTGGTCTTCCAGGTCTCCAGGTGTTTGCGCAACGTAAATAACAAAAAAAAAAGCCAAATATCATTCGTTCGGGAGGTTTTATGGGAGATGAAATTGGATATTGTGTTAGATGTCGTCTCAGAGTTGATCTCGGCATTATCTTCACTATATTGAAGTGTTTTGGAACTGATTCTGGATTTTTTTTTTTTTTTTCTCTCTCAGACCATCTCTTCTGTTTTAGTTGATATCCAATGCAAACACACTTTCTAGATAGACTTTGTTTCCAAGAGTTAGATGAAAAGATCAAAACACTCTCGCATCTATCTGTTAAACATGAATCCAAATCGATTGACCAATTAGCTTAGCTTAGTAGAAAACAGGAAAAAGTGCTGTCCAAAGGTGACAAATTCCACCTTAATGCGCCTCCAAAGCTTACTAACTAACACCCTGATTGTTTAGTCCTTAGAAGAAAGTCTAAAAAGATAAATTGGGATTTTGTGATGGATGGATGGATCATTCTCTTTGTGAAATTCTGGGTATGCAATTGCTCACGTTACATTTAGGAAAGTAAGGAAACCAATATACAAGAAAACTAAGGTGCAAAAACTGCTGGTATTTATGATAACATTGCAATATTGCTGGTATTTAGAATTTAAAAAATCTTAAGTACAGTGTAAAAGTAGAAAGAATAAGTATATGTTATGTCCTCAAGCATGCAGAAGAGGGTTTTTTTCAGTAGTGGTGACACTAACTAGCTCTAATTTGATTCTAGTGATAGTATTTTCACATCCTTATTAATATCTTTATTTGATGCTCTAAAAATTTGGGGAAAATCAGAGATGGTTGTGCAGAAATTCTACTTAAAATGTGACATTTTGAGATGGAATGCCCCATATTTAGATCGTTAACTTGCTCAATTCAACGTCCCCTCTCTGAGCATCTCTGGAGATCAATTTTTCATCACAGTCAGGCCTCAGAAAATTGACAGGATGGAGGTATTGGCTGAATTTGACAAAAAGCATATTGGATTAGGATCGCCAACTCTACCTTTACCCTGATATTTTGATGTAAAATCATATTGTCAGGTCAGGGTAAGCAACAATTTGTGCACAGAATCACAGTCACCACCAGTAAAGTGTCTCTTGCATGCTGAAATCCGTCCGGTCCAACAGAAACACTAATCAAATCCATCTACCGACAGCTCTTCTACATCAATCACTCGAAGCGCCGTCTTTTCAGTCCGCGGTGTCCTCTTTCCGGTGATATAACAAGTCTGTCTCTGACTCTTCCCAAGGGCTCTGTTACCTGCCTCACTCTCTGTACCAGGTGTGTGTTACACAGTGTCTGAACCTGTCACACCGTCTGGCCTTCCCTTGGTTTTAATGACTTCGCAGTGTGATGCAGCGCTGTCTGAGTCAGGCACCTTCTCTAGTGGTGTAAAAAGTGTTGACTCGACATGAGACCTGACTTATTTGAGACCTGGAGTCAGGTTGGATTTATGTGAACAAAATTAGAACTTCAGACTTAACTGCTGTGAGAATAGACTCCCTGAAGCCTTGAGATTGGGAGCAAACTTACCTCAAAATGAGAACTTGACATCGACTTGCCTGGAATTAGATTTGACATATTTCAGACATGCTTCCAACTTGAGATTTGAGACTTAACAGAACTTGTGCTTAGACTTGACTATGTGGAAAAACTCAAATGAAGACTTGACCGCCTATTTAACACTTAATAAGAACTTGGTTTGAGAGTTGGGACTTGACTTCTGTGAGATTTAAGTTATCCCAGAAGCTCTCTGATGACATGACTTTAGATTTGATATGACAAAGACTTAAATGAAACGATATGACTTGACTTGCATTTGACTTATGTGGGCCAGACATAACCCAAAGCATGGACTTAACTGCTGTGAAGCTTATGTGAGACTTGCAGCTTGAGACTTGGACTTGCTTGAATTTTAGTGCAACACAATGAGAACTTGAGACTTGACTCTTGTGAAACTTTGACTTCTGTGGAATTTAGACCAACAACATGTAGACTTGAGTTTTGTCCTAGACTTGATTTGCTCATGACTTGACGTCTGTGAGACTTGTCCACCTAAAACATGACACTCAAGTCAGATTTAAATCAGTCGAATAAGGATTAAAAGCTGTTGACATGGACCATCTGCTCTGAGATTTACCTAAAGACTTGGGCAGACATACTCAAGCAAAATTAGTATTTAGAATTGTTTTGGACTTCAATCATTCAAACCTGACCTACATGAGACTGGACTCGATATCAAGTCAGGTCAAAATCAAAAGAATCAGGACCTGGGGCGTCAGCTGAACTTAAATATTTATGAGACTCAACTTATTTACCTTGAGACTTAAATCACAAATGTAATGACTTGAACCCTAAGAAGGAATGAGACTTGATTGGCCCTGGACTTCAGACTTGAGAGTTGGCCTGGACTTGACATGATTACTTGAAGACTTGTGACTTCAGTAAACCTAAGTGTACAAAATGAGGGCTTGAGATTTGACTAGTGGGACTGGTTTCACTTGAGACTTGATTCACTTATACTGAGACTTTAAAGAATTGGCTTACTTGAGGCTTTGTTTCCTAAAGTTTCAACTTGAGACTTTAGACTTGGACACAGTTGTACATAAGTTGGCAAAATCAGTATCTGAGAAATGGTTTGTCCTGAACTTAAGACTTGAGATTTGATTTGGACTGGACTGTTTTGAGACACAGTTACTTAAAGACATGAGACTTGAAGTTTATGTTGCTAAAATTAAAACTTGTCACTTGATTTAGACTGTATTTCTGCAGGACTAGTCTCATTTAAGACTTGATTTACTTACTTTCTGACTTGGACACAAGTCAGACTTAAATCACAAAATAAAATAACTTGAACTTGATGGGACTTAGGAGAATTGACTTACTTGAGGCTGAATTCTCTAAAACTTTGATTTGAGACTTGGACACAATTTGCACATGGTCAACAAAATTCAGATTTAAGACTTGAAGAATGGACTGACATGATAACTATTCTCTAAAGTTTTGACTGGATACTTTATCTAAAAAAAAATTGGATCTGAGAGTTTAGACTTTGGCCTGACTTTGAGAAAGCACAAGTCAACATATTGAGGGCTTGAGACTCGACTTATAGGCCTGATCTCACTTGACAATTGTTTTCTTGAAGAATGGACTTGAGTTTCACATAACTCACAAAAAAGAAGACTTGAAACTGAACTTCATTTTAACTAACATGAGCCTTGACTGCCCAAAGCAAAAGAAAAAAACAACAACCTCAGTTTCTGACTTTTCATGACTTGGACTGACCTTAGAGAGAATCTGAACGTTGTCAGAGCTGAAACTCGACTTGAACTTGTTCCAGAAGGTTTTAAAACCGCTCTGAGGGGCACAGGAAAATCACTCTGTAAAACTTTCTGCCTGTAAATGGACTCCGGTACGGCTGTACAAATCGGCAGGAATTCTAGTTGGCCACCATTTATCTCTTTGTCTGTGTCTCACATGTGCTCACACACCCACAGATAAGGGCTCCGGCCACGATTCCTCTGATGAATTGCTTTAGTCATTGGTCCTGGCTCGGTGTGTGTGTGCTGAGTAATGAAGAGGCCGCCGATGCTGTTCCACTCCTCCTCACTCGCCCCTGAGCACAGGTGCTCTGCTCGTTCTGAGTGGGTGTTCTCCACTGAACGAGTTTCTAATTCATTCATCCTTGCGAGAGCTGAGGCAAGTTTCTTCATTGTTGATGTGAAGCGAGCGTGAAGCCGAGGTCCTGTGTTTTTGGCGTGCATGACAATGAGACATCAAATGAGCTCGAGAAACAAAAACAAAAATCTTGCAAGCATCTGCAGTAAAACAGCGGCGAAGACACAAAGTAGGTCTCTGCTTATGTGCAGTGCAGTGCTGCTTTATACATTAATGACTATTGACGGGTGCATCATCGTGTCCTGGTTTTCAGTACCGACATATACAGTATGTTTACTTCTTGAGCATGGCCAAGATGTGGATATAAACTGACAGCTTGCTCAGTGAGTGTATAAGGAATCTGAACTTATGGTATGAGCATAAAGCTGCAGGCAAATCTCCTACTGGAGTTATTTTTTCTTGACTGTAGATTACTTTGGAGCTTCTCTTTGTGCATAAAGCAGAGTTCAATCACATCTTGATAACCAGGAATCCCACTATAACAATTTTGCACATATAGCTTTTTAGTCCTAACTTAAAGGGATAGTTCAGTTTCTCTAAAGTGAGATTGTATGAGGTACTTATCCACAGTCAGTGTTTTACCTACAGTAGATCACAGAAGCAGACAGCATGACCTGCATAGAAGTCAAAAAGTGAACCACTGTAGAGCGGGTCAGCAGTAAAACCCATTTTAGTCACCTAACAAATGTACTCATCCAATGAAATCAATATCAATTCAAGAGTACGCTATATTTAGAGTATCTTCACCACTTAACCTTGCCATCAAATGGCAGTTTCAGTCAGGAAGCTGAGGCAGACTCAATCGAAAAAACTGTAATTTGATGGGAGTTCCTGCTCTGCTGTTGTGTGAACTTGGATCCGAACTAATATGTTAAAACAGCAGAAGTCACGGAACAGCACAAACTAACTGGGGGCAGAGCGGTGTTGTTTGAGGGGTAAAGTTACTTTTTGTGTCAAAGGAGTCTGGTGGCTTTGAAGACAGTGATATGAAAGCTTCAGTTGACTGCTTGAAATGGCTGACTGCCATCAAGGTAAAGCAGTAAAAAATATCCTAAATATAGAGTGCATCTAAGCCAAAACTTTTTATTTTCTTAGACTAAAATGCCTTTTGTTTCTGACCCTGTCCGCAGTTAAACACTGCTTTATAAAGGTAGTGGAGAATGGTCTGACAGTACCTCATTGTTGCTATATTGAGAACAATAGCCAGGGTTCTCACCAGGATGTTTTTTACAGCGTAACGGCAGGTCCTCCCGCACGCGCAATAGCCTTCATTAAATCTCGCGAGTGGCCGGCCCAGATGTCAGCCAATGAGCGTCACGCAGATGCGCCAAATGCTCGTGATTTAGGTCACTATTCACCATACATGGCATCACGGAAACAACCGAGACATGCTAATTGTAACCCCGAGATTGGAAGCGACTCTTAATTGTAGACAGGAACGGGTCAATCGACAGGAAAGTACGGCTGAGGTGGTGAGACATAAATTAACCTAGATAGGCACCCAGTCGATGAAAAAACCGCACATGGCGTTATCTGTAAAAATAACAACGCAGCGGCCCTAATCACAGCATAATCTTTTAAACTGACAGCGTAATGGCCCGTTACGCTGAAATGCGCTGGCGAGAACCCTGATAGCACTCTGGTTTATTTGTATTTCTTCAGACAAATCACAGTTGTCTTTGGTAGAATTCAGCCCAGGATGCAGTAACAGTGCCCCTCAAAATGGTAACCAGGGAATTGTTGTCGTGGGTTGCTCGCGTTGCCATTAAAATGCCTAATTCATCCAAATTAAAGCTGAAAAAAGTTTATTTCATGAGGGTTGCTAGCTCTGAGGTTGTTGCTGTTGTTTTTTCAGTAAAGTAGATTGTGAAAAATGGTAACATGGAGATATGGAGATTAAATGGGTATGAAATGTGCAGCAGAGATGACAGGCTTACACCTAAAGTCTACATCTGGTGAGTCACACTAGATTCTCCGAACTTTGTGTGAATCTGTTGTCCTATTTTGTAGATAAAACACTTGAGCAAATCATGCAGTTCCTCTTTAGTGATTCTGAGCTATCCCTTTAATACAGCTTGACTTGAGTTCTGTGTAGATGTTCTGTTTAGTAGCATAGCAGAAGTAGACTCACCATATAATTCTAACCGTATATAAAAAGCAACTTAAAGAAAAATTCCTACAGTGACCAAATTTGCTGATTTCCAAGTTGTTTTTAGTCGGGTTGCCTCTGTGTAACCTCCATATGTGGACAATTGCTCCTATTTTACTGTAGTAGTTGCACTAAATACGGCAATTTTTCTGCACAAGAGCACAGCCCATGTTTTTCTGAACAGGAAAACAGGCATCAATGTGCATAACCTGGTACTTATGTGAACTGATGGAAAAAAAAAATGAAGCTAAAGGCAGCAATCTACATGTGTAGAACCAGACTGCTTTAATTCTGTACTGAAACTGAATTTTAAGTTTATAGTCAGATTAGATTCACCAAAATATTAAATTAAATTGTCAAGCTTCTCCAACCCAGAAGGCAGCAAGATCTACTTCTCTGTAGTCGATCTTTATGCTCAATTGAATCCAAATAATGTCACAGCAACAGGGCAATTTTTTTTCAGGTCTTCAGTATTTGAAGAAATTGCGGTTTGTTTGTTTTTTTTTTTTTTTTTTTTAGGATAATATTGTGCAAATTTTGCCAATCACTTGCACGGTGCAGCAGTGTTTCCCGCTGTTATTTAACCATGTGACTGGCTGTGACAAGGCGAGTGATATGTCACTACTTTACAGTCAGAGTGAACGGCATGCTGGGACCCTAATGTTCTTTTAATGGCTGGCGTGTTGCTGTATTACAAGAAGGGCCTGGAGACAAATGGAAATGGGGAAACTGGAATGTGCTGATTGATAACCAGCACAGCCTCCATGGCACAGCGGCAGCAGCAGCAGCTCATCCCACCGGCTTAAACATCCAGGACCACAGCTGACAGCGCTCATGCATGTATGCACAGTGACTCAGCATCGTGGCTGCCTTCAGGGATGGAAAGACACCTGGAAAGCTGCTCCAAGCGCTCGCTTCTTGCATTTAATTTGGGCCTGTTGTTGCAGCCAATCAATACTTGTAATCATTCAGCTGCTCTGTTTGTATCCCGGCTGGACGATTAAGTCATCAGAGCTCCACGGGTCAGTGTTTGAGTCACTCCTGTGGTTTTTCCACAGAATTGTTCATACTTGCAATCCTGCAGTAAGACCTTGTAACCCCATGTTTTGCAAAGTCGCCAACATGGGGTTAACTCAACATGTACAAGAAACACATGGGCCGAGCAAGACTGCAGCCCCAGCGCTATCAGGGACTGTTTGCCGATTTCCATCAAAGGCTAAAACAACATCAAAGGGAAAATGGACGCCCTCTCCGCGGGCATGTCCCCTGGGTCGCTGTGGAAGGGCAGGGCTGAGGGAAGTTGGTTACTGCACAACTTAAAATGGAGCTAAACTCTCCGAGATCACCCCAAGCTGGAGCTTTGATGCGCTGAATTCTGCACCGGTGGTCGCAGATTTTTGCTCATCCAACCGCATCGTGATGCTACTGTAAGTCTGCTGTAAGACGCTGGAAGATGAAAGGAGGATTTTTCTGTTCAGACGTCACTACCTCACTTAGGTGCAGGTAGTTTGGCTGATTTTCTAGGGTGTGTATTGAAATGTGAAAATTGATTTTGTCAGAGGAATTTGTATTTTGTAGAATTTTAACCGTAATATTGAATTTAATCAGGTAAATTGAGAATTTGTGAGATAGCCATCAGTAAGGAGGTTTGAGGGACGCTACTGTCTACTTGCATGCTAGTTGTACAAGTGTTAGACATGAAATGAGGATGATACTCCTTTTGTATTTTTGTTTTGGATGGAGTAAGTAAGGTCAGTTTGTGCTTTATTTACCTCCTTACATCATCTCATTACTGCCTTTTAATGTGGGCCTTTACCATACAAGCTCAAATGACTGGATTTGCTACTGAATTAGGAAATCTAGTTTTATTCACTGTGCACCTGGAACATAACTTGTAAAACAATCTAATGTTGGACTCAGTCATTTCCTTTTGGGTAATTAAATTTTTTTCGTCCTATTTAACCTCCAGCTGCTCTTTTTTTAATAGATTTTTGTGTTTTCAAAACTTAAATGCACTAATTAATGTTCTTATTTTGCTAACTTTTAATATTTTAATGCTAGAGTTTATTTGTGAGCTGACATCTTTCATTCTCTTACTTGGCTACATTTTGAACGAGACATGCATACTTCAATGTACTCCGAGTTTAGAATAAGATTGATGATTAAGATGAGCTGAATTTTGGTTTTAAAGCTTTTATTTTGTTAATGCAAGTTAGTTTAGCATGCTTAAAACTTCCACTGGGGCTCTTCTTTTTGTTGTATTAATTTAACTTCTCATTTTCTTTTGTGGCAATTTGTTTTATTTACCTGTTTTTTTAATTAGGAAACCAGTTTCAACTCTGGCTAAACAACGTCCACATGCATGTTTTTGCTGCTTCTGTTTCCCCCTAGACAGCTGGGTTAGAACATTAATATTTAAACTTGTTCGGTTTGCAATGGCAGTGTTATTCCCCTACTGGAGAGTGTTTTGTATTTTGCCGCATATACCTGCCCACTTACTTCCAAGCCACAGCTTTCACACTTTACCTTTCTTTATTTTGCTTTCTCAGCCTGAAAGCTCATCCAGTTCCTCCCCAGGAGATAAAGCGTGAGAGCGTAGCATTGAAACTGGAGGGACATCAGTTGTGATTGGAGGTCTGGTTATCAGTTGACTGTGAGAGCACAACAGTGTGGTTCACACAGTCATCGTCGACTCCCACACTTCCCTTCCCTCCTCGTCTTCTCTTCTTGTTATGGAAAAGCTCTCAGGCTGCAGCCACTGTGGGCAAGCAGCCAGCCCGCTATCATGGCCCCTATACATAACCGCAGAATAGAGGGAAGTCCAAAATTAAAAGCATTGTTATCCCTGCGGCTGGTGGCCACAGAACAACGGAGTGACAGGTTTATTTCACTGTGCCGCTATGGGTGACCTTGTCTTTGGCCTCTGGTCTCCAGCCAAACTATGCAGGGACCGGGGGGCTTGTCAGCAGGACCGCAAACACAAAGCAAGCACAAAGTCCCGGAGATAAGCAGATTTCTTATTCTACCTACGGCGAGTGAGAATTTCCAAATCTCCTCGCTTTTTCCTTTTCTTTTTCTTTTTTTCCCTCCGTTCTGTTTGAGCCCCAAAATGTCCTTGTGAATGAATTTGAATATAATGTACCATTAGGGTTGCTATGGTGATGGCTGCCGTCTGTGTGCATGTCAGTTGCCATGCAACTTTTTTTTTTTCCCCCTCTCCAGTTAAAAGCTTGGTGACTGTGCAAAACTGCCACTGTAAAACTGTTATCTATCTGTTACTGTCAAATTAGTGTATTTTCATTTTTGCCTATTAAGCGGTAGAGGAGGGTTGTTTGTTTTGTCTATTTTTCTCCCAGTTTGGAACATTTATTTCCTTATGTGCTGCAGTTAGACGTCCATCTGTCCTCCTGGATGCAGATGGAGGTGCCTTCTTTTCACTTCCAAGCGAGAACACATGCTGCTGGTGAAGTTCTCCAGGTTTTATCAGGTGCTCAGATGAAAACATCCTATTGTTTTAGGTACAAATGATAGGGCAAAAACAAACGTGGGTGTGTAGTTTAACCCCTTGACACCTGAGTTTATTTACAATGAAAGTTTTAAAAAGCATTTGAGTGATTTTGCTTTCCAGCTGATGCTAAAATAAATGGAGACTGTTAATTTGTCTATTACACATAGAACAGATATATAATAATTAGGTCCCACTCCGACTGGTCCTACAAGAAACCAGTGCTTGCAAAAGGTTCTGAGGTATGTATTGAATATGCACAAACCGGCATTGGGGGAATGGATATGCTATCTTTGCTGCAGTCTAAATGAAAGTGGTATGTTGTGAATTTGCAACGATAGGCGTAAAAGGGTTAAGTTACAGATGTATGAGATTGGAGTCTTCTTTTTTGCCGTTACACTGCAGAGAGGTTGACAGATGTAGCTATGGAAGGCTAAACAGCAATTTTAATAAAGCACGTGCACTTTTATGCATTTACCAGATGTCAGCACCTGTTATTTCTGCTTAATTTCAGGCAGCCTTGCGTTATTTTTGCATCTTGGTAGTGCGATTGTGAAGTTGAAGGCTGCATCTTGTAGGAGTAACATTTATTCCGCCTCCTAAACATCCACCCAGCAGGAATCCCTCACCGGCTTCCCACCTGCGAGCAAGTCCGAGATGCCGGAATTGAATTCAAGTTTCCGTGTTGTTCAGCGTTGCGGCGACAAAACTGTCAACAGCTGCCGGTGTCCCCCGTCAGCCCGTGTGGTAGTTTTAGGCAGCGCCGCGACCCCGACTGTCATCCTGCATTATCTTTTACCTGCATGTGTGCACAGAGCTGAACTATAATTCAGCTCCTCAGCGGGAAGCCTGAAGAGCTCAATAGCGTTTTGACAAAAAAACCTCCTCTGCTCTGAGATAACAAGAATACATGAAACACTCCCGGGGTCGTCACCACCTCTTCCTCCCTCCTCGTCCACATAGCCACAGCTTCACCCCTGCAAATTAAGGAGCGTGTCTATGAGCCTGCGCTGGTCTGGCAGCACTGATGAGGCGTAATCACCGTAGAGAGGCTCAGCTGCTGCATCCCGCCATTGAGCTCATTAGACCAGGAACGTGACACCAAAAAACAAAAGGAGGGAAAGGGTGAAGCCACAGTGGTAAGGAGCTCTCACTGCAGCATTGTAGTGTTGCTATGAGTGGATGCGAGGATGGGTTTGAGTAGCTGGTGTCATTTCTTCAGATGTGAAACTGGAAAAACTCATTTTCTGCCACTACTGTATTCTCGCCGCCTCATCTTCTTTGCAATTATGCACACCACATTACAACTGAGCCTGCACAATTATAGTCAAAACTGTGCTACGAGTGGTGAAGCCAATTTTCTAAACGCATGGAAATAGAGGGAAATTGTGTGCATATGTCATCTGAAAGTGTTCGTTGATAGACTCTTTAGTCTATCAGGCTGGCGTGTTTTTCACCTTGCAAGTCTGTTTGCTGTGGTCGTGGTTTAAATTTGGTCCAGGAGGCGGCTGCTGTTGTGGGAACTGGAACAAAGGCAGCTTTGAGTTGGCGTGTGTCTGAATGGGAACAGATTTTGCGGGCACAATGGCGTCGCAAATGTGCAAAATGCAGTCCCAAAACTTTACAGGTGTGAAGGTGATGGAGAAACGAAAACCAAGTTTAATCATGGATGCTATTTTAAGTATCACTTTAGAAAAACTTAATGGAAAATTTCAAATAACTCTCGCAAGTTTGCTAAACAGTTTTGGGTTTAAAAAAAAAAGACTTCATGGCCATAATAGGAGGTAGAAGCACAGCATAAATTCTGATGTAGCCAACATTAAACTTGCATGACTGATCAGCTGTTTTTACTTCTTTTGTTGTCTTCACTTCCGGACAGCGTGAGACATGACAAATATCAGCTGATGTGACAGATTTATAACGGCTTTCCTGATTTCCAGAGCAATTCCTGAAGACTTCTCTTGATTTTTCACTCATAGATGACCAAAGTTTTGTTTGTGTCTTACTCGTCTTTGTGATTTTTTTTTTTTTTTTTTTTTTTTTTTAGCAGTGGACAAACAACTGGACTGCATTCCAAATCGCATACTCTTTCTTTTTTCTTACCTGCTGCGACTGTCCTTACAATCTACGTACCGATATGTGAACATCTTGCTTTACCTTCTTCATATATCTGTCGCGGTTTGTGGTCGTAAAGGAGTTCTCACCTGTCTCTTGGTGGCTCAAGCTTGTTTGCATTTGCACAAGGAACTAAAACAAATGTTAGGGTCAAGCCAATAGAATAGCTGTTCTTTTTCCAATTTGTCATCGGTGTCATTTGTCATTCATCGTGTCAGAAGTCAATTGAAATGTTCTGCCATGCTTTGAGTTGCAGTTGTACCTATGAAGTTCTACAGCTACCTATGTTCTCTTAATAACCCCTTTACAAAATTTTGTCTTTCTTGTTTAATATTACAATTTATTACATGTTTCATAGGACATTTTGAAGGTCAACTGATATATCAGTGGATGGATGTATTGGTTATGTATTGGCAGCATATATGTTGTCTGATTTACACTGAGATGACAACTTTTTTTTTTTTTTTTTTTTTTTTTCAGAATATGACACAGAAAAAGGGACTACGAGTAATTCAGAAATGGGTTCATCACATCGTTGGTCCAACAGAGCAGAGCCAACTCCATTGTTTAAAATTATCTTACAATAGTACTGTCTGCAGCACATGTAGCAGAGCAGATGGTGATGCGGAGTCAAGTTTTGTTTTATGATAAATTTTTCAACTAAACTGTGACATAAACAGCTGAAAAATAATAAAAAGTACTCCATTATTTTCTGTTTTAATCTAACAATAACACACTGTTGTTCAGAAGTTTGGAATCACTTAGAAATGTCTTTATTTTTGAAATAAAAGCAGAAATCCAGTCTAGACATTGTTAATGTGGTAAATGACTATTCTAGCTGGAAACGACGGATTTTTAATGGAATATCTCCATAGGGGTACAGAGGAACATTTTCATCAAACATCACTCCTCTGTTCTAATGCTACATTTTTTTTAGCTAATCACGTTCAAAGGCTCATTGATGATTAGAAAATTCTCATGCAGTTATGTTAGCACATGAATAAAAGTGAGTTTTCATAGAGAACATAAAGTTGTCTGTGTGACCCCAAACTTTTGAATGCTTGTGTATATAGAAACAATATCTTGCTCACTTTATCGTGTTCCTTAATATTGATGCCAGCCCCCAAAATCCAGTATTAGTTGTACTCTATCATATATTTTTTTATTAGCCACCTATTTAGTTAAGGCTAGCAAAACTTGATAGATAACGTCTAATGATGTAGCTGAAAGGAAAACCTATCCTGATTTGTATGACATTTAACCACATTTAATAAACCTTAAGGTACCTATTTAACACTTTTTTTCTCGTGTTTGTGCGTCCTCAGTTACTTCCATCCCTTTTCAGTCGACAATACTTTAAAAAAAAAATCATTAAATGGCCTCGGATTCAGATTTATAGCTCCACATATTATACAGGCATTAAAAGGTTGCCACAATGGCAGCAATATAAACAGGATGACTCAGAGGCGTTGTTGCCTCCTCTCAGTCCCCAGAGCGGGACTACATTTATGAGGAATAAAGCCTTATGAAAGGATCAGTACCCTGTGCTTTTGTTGTCTGTCGCTCTCGCCTCACACATCTCCCACAGAAACACTGGTTGCCTGCAACCAGAGCCCTCTTCTTGGGGGGTGCAAATCCAATTTCACGTGTCGCATTCACAGCAGATTATTCACGCAGGTGGAGTGAAGGGTCCTTAGGTGTATGTGTGTGTGTGTGTGTGTGTGTCCTCACCAACACTTCTTGAGACATATATGTTTATGTAGATTGTGTGGGCAAGTGTGTCGGCCAGGGGCATTTCCACAAAGGGAGGCACATTCATGCAACACACTTGTCCGGGGGTGAAAGGAGATGTGGTGTGTATGGCCTTTTATTTAACAGAAGGCCATCAGTGAGTCATTCTCCTAAAGAGCACCCTCGGGTACTTGTCTCGCTGACACACACACAGTGGCAGTCTCAGAACAAGGCTTACTGGTCAATATTTAATGCTCCATAATTGGTTTTACTGACCAGCACAGCCTGCAGGATGCCAATGCTGATTTGAGGCCGAACCGCTGAGGCTGACCACTGCTGCAGTCCTTCCTTGTCTTTTTTTATTGTGAATTGTTAGTTGTGTGTCTGCCGTGAGAGTTGTAACTGCTGTGTGGCAGTCATTACGAGGATTAAACTGCCAAGGTTAAGCTGGACAATCTTTTGCGCGATCCCTTCATCCTTTTCCGTGTCTATTCTCCTAAAACCTGCCCAGACATAATCGCAGTATATCACACTGATGCTTGACCATGACTTGAATGTAATTTTGATGTCTGAGCACTGAGTCTTTGTTTTTCTTGTGTCTACTAGAGAACCATGAGCACTGTGGAGGAGGAGCCGGACCACATGATACCATGAAGACAAGCCTGCAGGTCCTGCGCTGCCAGCTGCTGAGTGAGTAGACCCAGGAGGGGCAAGTGCATTAACAGTGGAGGTCTGGGTGTGAATACTGAGGACCTGCATACCAGTGGACATTTCATATGCAAAGAGAATGTAGACAGTTGATACCTTTGCTTGTTATGTAAAGGTGTGGGCTACACATGCTGAAGAAACATGTATAACAAAACAAACCCCAACTGTAATTCTTCAAGTGGCCACTAGAGGCTGGCTATAAAGGCAAATCAATCCCCATAGACTTCCATGTTAAAATGCCCAACACATTACATCAGACAGGCAATTTTACGGTCTGATACAAAAGCAGTTTTAGTCTCTATAGTTAATTGTCTCCTTTATACAACTTTACAGGGAAGGGAATTTTTATATAATTCATCTCAAATATTGTATTTAGGATTATAATTTTGCATAATTAAGGGTGTGGCCACTTTGACAAAAAAGTGGATGCCGGCATTTTTTGATTAGCCAGGAATTACGAAGACTTAGGCACTGCCGAAATGGTGACTGTAGGATTTCAGGAAACCGAGAAGAAACATCATGAAAGTTTTGTCTATCTTTATATAGTCTGTGGTCTGCAGTAGTACTTCAGGCTAATCAAGTGACCAACTGAAGAGTCTTTTTTTTTTTTTTCAACTGTTGGAAAGATGTTGATCAGTTGATGCAGCTTAATGCTTAGAATTGCCTCACAGAAGGTACATTTTAGTGTTTGTATGAAAAAACTAACAAGAATGCTCTGGACTTACAAAAGAAAGAGGTATGCAGAAGCAAAATCCTTTTTCAATTGAATTTTTCAAATGTTTAAAACTTGCATATTTCAGAGTCGCATATTTGCGCTTCAATGCAGTTCTGCTGAATAGAAATACCAGATTGATAAGCACGAGGAGTTTGTTTTTAACATATATTTATCCAGTGATGTGTTACAGCAAGTGTCTATACGCCACAGAATGAGAGTGGTGTTAATGAGGAAGGGGCAATCACTTTACTTCTCCCATCCTAAAATAAAGTAGATAAGTCATTGTGGGAACAGTCAGTGTACTGGTAATAGTAATAATAATAATAGGTGATGTCATGGAGGGCTTCTCTATATTTTTATAACAATATATCATGTGGCATTACAGCAATCAACCGTTTCGCAAGTTGAATATATTGGAGCTTTCAGTCAAAATCTGAGTTTCCAGGCTGTAATTATGACTTATATGTGGATGTGAATGGTATTTAAAAGTGTTGTTAGTTAGTAATTAATCACCAGAGTGCAAAGATTGTCATCATTCTGGTGTCAAAATCAGTCAGAAAAGTTTCAGTCAGACTGAAATCTGATGTAATTTGGAAATCAGGAAGATGTTTATCAAGGAGGAAACTCCTCTTATGGGAAAGTTTTAGCCCCAGAACTGCCATTTGCCAAAGGGTGTGCCTCATTCACTGTAGATAAAGATGGACAGATCCTTTGTGACACTACCCAAAGGTTTCCTGAAGAGCAGGTTTGACACTCAGCATGGTGGCTCCAGCTGTCACCATCTTGGCAGCGCCCGAGTCCTCCTAAATCCTGGTTAATCCAAAAATTGGCAAAGAGTTGAGGCATGAGTGGAGGTGAACTGGGCCACAGACTGTCCTATGTTGGCATCCACCTGTCACTCAAAGCTGTCAAGCATCTAATTATGCATAACTTGATGGTGAATTACTTGGGGAGTTATATATAAATTCAACCCCTGTATTGTTGTCATCAGTGACAGACTAAAGCTTTTCTTTGTACCAGGCTGTAAACATGTTATATTTCTGCTGTGATTTTGGGCATTTTAACATGGGGGCCTATGGAGGTTAACTCACTTTTGAAGCCAGCCTCAAGTGGCCATTTTAGGAACTACAGTTTTTTGCTCCTTGGCAGTGGCTTCATTTCCCGGCTCCAGAGTTGCTGCTTGATTTTTCCACTGTGTGCTTGCATAAGGATGCTTTTTCTAACTACAAATCTGCTGTCCTGTATGCACATGAATGTAAAAGCCTTCATTTATCGCTGGGGACCCTGTGAAATACCTTCAGAGAACCAGAGTTTGTGGACATCAGGTACTGTACATACAGTACTGCATCCCCTTGCCGTAGTTTGCGTCTGTGCTGCTTTAAATTCACAGAATAGGATCAAGGCTGTGGGAGTTGATGCACAAAGCTTTGGCAGGCAACCAGCACAGAATGTCACATGAATATGGAACACGGGGGTCAGACTGAGACCCACCGGGCTATGGGACAGTTAGCTAAACAGGCTGATCATATCTGGTATTCACCCCAAGCTCCACTTCGGGGCAGTGGAGCCAAAGGCTGTCTCTGACAAATCTGCCTCAATCCCTCAGAAGTGATAAACTCGGACTGGACTGCTGTGAGCTGAGGGCTATAAACTGTAGCAGAGGTGAAGCGAGGTCACACTGCAGCAGGGTAATCTAAAACAGGGAAGTTTGGGTCGGAGTTGTGGGCTAGCTTTGTATACTGTCTATAATGTGACCATATTTCAGAACCCCTTTTTTTGACAAGTAATATCTTTGAAACCTAAAACTCGCTATGCTTTCGTTCATTCAGTTCTTTGGACACATTGCGCTTCCATTATGTTTTTCTTTTTACAATGTGCAGAGCTGACCACCTGAGAGCTCTGTCTCTGTATCGGAACATTTCTTATTTCTCTCTTTGGATGAGCCATCTGCAGGAGACGGCTGTTCTTTAACATCTCCAGGCTGCGGGCAATAGAAGAGATGCTGCAGATAGAAAAGACAGGCGATCCTGCATCACAATAGCTGTCAGTGCTGGAAGTTTCTTTACCCAGGTTCCCCTCATTGCTTTGTTTTGTCGCTCTGTCTTCTGCCCTCTCTGTCCTCCAAGTAGAGCACCACTCTTTACTGTGGGCTTGCTGTACTGCCAGAATACCCCAGAAACAGCAGATGAGACTCACAATTTGTTTCTAGCATGTTATGTTTTGTCTGACAGCTCAGTGTTCAAAGCAAAGCCCAACAAGTAAGGCATTTGCTTTCAAATGTCTCCTCTTCAAAGGTGCAAATTGTGTTTTGAAGTCAGCTCCTTAAAAAATAGTAACTTGAAAGAAGTGCTGGTGTGATGTGTAAATGATTACACAAAGGCTGCAGTAATGGTACCAATCTGATGTTGTCTTGTCTTGTGTGTTTTTGAAATAATTAGTGGTCTTTTGAAAGCCACAAACACTTGTGGAAATGTTGAAATTCTCTGTGTCTGTGACTGCAATGGGGTTGTATAACTGCTGGCCTTCAGTTCAGTGTTCTCTTCAGATTCCAGACCAGTTCCTGTTTAGTGTTTCTCCTTCCGGTCAGATCCATTGGTGCTGTCACCGCTGCTGCAGCTAAATCATTATCCCAGTAAACAGCACAAGGACTCTTTGTTGTTCTTGTTTTCGCATTCTCCCTCGGCCCGATTCTCAGATAAACACGTCTCTGTTCAAAGCTGCTGTAACCTGACAAACAATTTGCGGAGCATTCAAACAGGAAGCCATTATCCTGTTACGAAAACTCTGCCTCTTATCTCTGGGCTCACATCTGTAGCTCCCTCCCTGCTCCGCCTCTCCGCCACTCCGCCACTCCGCCCATCCAGAACTCCTCCAGCTCGATCCCAGCGCTCCACAGGATGTGCCCTATCTGTCTGTTTCCCCTCCTGGGACAGACACTCTACCCAGAATGGCAGACGAACACACCCAGGAGCAAACCAAAGGAATTTGTCTGTTTGTGCTACTGTTAATATGACACTGTATTTATACACCCAGGGCACTTATGTGTCATTCCATCAGGATGAATTTCAGAGGAATCGGCCTTAACTTCGTCACTGGAGCACTGATGAATAAAAAAAGCTGATGGTCTTCTTGGCAAACCAATTGTTTATGAGGACAAATGTTGCTGCTGAAATGTCTTGACTTGCAAAATTCCAAGATGTTACACTTTTTTTTGTTTTGTTGCGTTGGTCCAGAAAAGAAAGAACAATTAACAGTTGTGGTACAGTTAAAGGTCTCAACCCCTTAAAATCAAAATGAAGACTTATTTTCTGACCTTGCTTGCAGAAAGGAATAACCTCCAGGGCTGAAAAATTACCTGAGGTGCCAAAAACTGCAGTTCCTCAAATGGCCACTTGAGACTGATGCCAAAATTGAGTAAATCCCCATAGACCCCCATGTTACAATGTTCAACTTTACAGCAAAAATAAATGTGTTTACAACCTGGTTAAAATGGTTATGGTCTCTTTAGCTAACTTACCCATTTGTGATGACTGTAAGAGAGGAAATTTTATAAAACTCTCACTCTTAAATTGTATGAGAGCGGTTTTTGGGCTTCCTATGCTGCAGTCACATTATTACTCACAAAGTTCTGCACTTCTATGGAAACCACACAACCATGGCCAAATGTAAAAAAAAAAAAAAAAAAAAAAGTATTTTGTGCAGTATAACACAGAATGACAAAAAAACACTGAAATTGTAATTTGAATTATTTGTTTATTTTAGAAAAAAATGAAAAACCTGGAATCAGGAAGTATTGCAAATACTGACAAAAAGTTACGCCGCATGCTGTAGATATTTTATTACTTGCATTTTTTCTTTTTCTATACTTGTCTAGTACCTACTCTGAGTAAACACAGCCTGCAGTTCAGCCAAATAGTCCCTAAAGTTTGGATCATGTGACTGTTTGTCGGTCAGTCAGGACTACTCGTTTGTGGCAAGTGAAAGAATTTTTTGTTTTTTATTGAATCTGCTTGCTACAGACAGTTTACGTTTGGGAAACTTTTGAGATTTTTTTGAAAGTGATTTTGAATAAATATATCCAAATAATATATTTTCTTATGCAGATGAGTAATTCAAGTACTGTCGCACATTGAAAATCTGATGGTTCCTTCGGTTTAGAAAGAATTTTTCAGCTGTGGTAAATTGTGAAATTTTTAGCATGCCTTTCAAACACACGCATTTTTTGCATTTGTATGGAACAAAATACACAGAAAAATGCAGCTATAAAAGACATTTACTGAGGAAAAAACATTTGGAATATGAATAATTTTAGACATTTCAGAGCTGAGTCTCTATGCAGTTCTGCTGAATAAGAATACCATGTTGCTTTTTTTAAACATTAATTTATCCAGTGGCATTTTACAGACAGCAGTTCTTTGTCTTTTCATTAGCATCTGCCTGCACTCACAGTTGTGCAGAGTCTGGATGCTGCAGAACGACAGTGGTGATAATGAGGGAGGGTCAAACTGTTTCCTTTTTCTTCCTCCATCCTAAAATGAAGTAAACGAACCAGTGGGAGCAGTCAGTAGTTGCTGTGCTAATAGTTAACAACCTAATGCAGGATTTAATTTCTGTTTATTACCATTAAATGACTCACAATGACCTGAGGCTTTCAGGGCCCCTGATGGTGTCGGGCCCCAGGACAGTTGCCTGCTTTGCTATTTTGGTTAATGACCAAATCAACTTTGCTTATTTAGTTAATGGCCAACTCTGCCTTTATGACTGCAGTAGTAGATGAAGTAGAGTTGGAAGTATCTGCAGCAGAAACATACATTGCTTTTTGTATGAATAGTAGTGGCATGAGTAGTAGTTCTACTGGAGGTATCAGCAGTGATTTTATAGTAGCAGTAGAAGAATGTGTTTTAGTAGTAGGACCAATTGACATGGATAGCAACAGAAGAAGAAGAAGCAGTAGTTCTTGGGTATCTTAGGTAATCTTGGATTCTTGCAAATATCTAATATGCCGCTTTTGTCAAACTTATTTTGGCTGATATCGCTACAATATATGCACGTTTTTCCAGCGGAATTGCAGAGCAAATCAGATCTCTCCTGTAGCTGAATTAACATTTTGTTATGCCTACTCTTATCATGTTTATCCAGACATAAAATAGATCAATGGAAAACATGCCAAAATTATACTTAAGTAACATGTTAAAACCACACTCTACATTTTAAACCTGACGGACATTTTCTACTTATCAGTGCTCATTTCACGATGCTTCTGATATTTTATTTTGAAGAACTTTCTTGGCCAGTAATGATGACAATGATGCTGATGTCAGTTGTAGCTGCAGTGGGATGAGAAGTTGTTGTGGACGTTGTAGCGCTAATGGCAATATTACCTGAAGTGGCAATCATAGAGGTAATAAAATTGACATTAGTTTGTGGAAATCACTTTTCAGATTCAGAAAACTATATTTGTCCCCAGGGGGCAATTAAGAGTCTTGGTTTGTGAATTCATGTCAAAATAAACAAATTCTATCAACTATAGTAAAGCAGTAAAGCATTACCATAACATTACTAACATTAGTGGTAGCATTAATATTAGTACCAGCAGAAGTATCATTGATGAAGATAGTTTGCAACTTGGAGCAACCACAATGTTGCCATTTATTTTTCTTATTTTTCTTTATGTGATTCTTTACTTTGTTGTTGGTTTTATCATTAGCAACTGTATTAGTAGTTCTGTTAGTGGTATTGATAAAAATGGAAGCACTCCTGGTACTCTTTAAGCACTAGTAAGTAGTGGTAACAGTAGTATCACAGTGGTCCTGTTGCTAGTGTTAATTGCTATAGAAGTGCAGTGGGTCCACTGGAGTCCGTCAGGGCCGATAGCTCGCTGTCCAGGCGTGATAATCCAATCTCACCAGCAGTTAGTCAGACAGCTCTCCGCTCAGCCTGCTGATAAAGGGCTTTGTCCGCCTGCAGCTGATGGATCTGATCTGTTTCTGCATCTCTCTCTGACAGCACGTCAAAGCTTTAAATTAAACGTCTTGGACTACCTTCGACAAAACTCCCCATTTAAGTCTTATGAATGCTTTGATTTCCGTCTGCCAGCCTTTATTCTGTGACAGACGGGTATGGATTCATTTTGTGTTAGGGGAGCAGAGCCGGGGTGTGTTTCTCTGTGCGGTGGTATGATGTGTTTTAGGCTCATTGGTATTCTGATGAACGCTGGAGATAAAGACTTTCTCCATTTGCCCCCAAAGGATTGGAGGGGGAATCCCATGGAGGTTTGTCTGCTACTGTGGAGTGGTTGTGATTAGCATAAACGAGGCTAAATATGATCCATGGGCTGGCCAGTTGGTGAAGAAGACGTCTGTAAATATCAGCTATGAGACTCCTAAACCAGCAGTTATACATGTTTACCCCATTAGATTATGAGGCATTATGGACATACAGTAATTCCATCAGTACGATTACATCCCAGTCAATTAGTTAACCCTTTAAGCTTCAGTCAATTCCAGCCGTTTTCAGTACAAAAAATCGCTAATATTCTATTTTTAAATAAAAAAAATTACGAAAAATACGGGGAATATTGGACGGGCATCGCGAGGTGCATTTCCTTGAAAGTGACCGATTCGGGGATTTTATACCGACTTCATGACATGTTTTGGACAAAACAGTTTACTGGCTTGTGTCATCTGGATGTAAAAGGTTGGATTATGGCCGTTTTTTGTGGAATCTTTTTTTTGTGTGTAATAATAAACCCGGAAATGTGAGTCGCACTGTGTGCGTTGAAGCCGTGTATAGAGAATGGATGGATGAATATTCGTTTTTGTCGGACAAATGTGTTTTTCTCACCCGCTGTGGTAATCACACCTGAAAGTGGTTTATACTGGCGGATTCATGAGAATCTAAGCTTTCCATCGGCGTATAGTGTTTGTATAATCGTGTTTGCAGCCGTCGGACATTCTTGAAATTCCTATGCAAATTAGTAGGTGTACCGCCGGCGGTACACTGAAGCTTAAGGGGTAATGGTTTAATCCAAAGGAATGTACAGTTGAAGGTCAACTAGAGGGCCTGTGTCTTGCTCAGGGGCATCTTCATACGGTTGTTAATGAACGGATACAGTGCTAATTATAAAAAAAACACCATAGTTTTTTGTTTTTTCTCTATAGGTGAGGTGCATCTAAAAAGGTTCTATACAGTCTAAAGACTAAAGCAGATGGACAAAAAGTATTAATAACTTTAGAAACAATGTCAGATACCTCAACATTTTCCGTCAGGGCCATGGTCATTATTTCTAGACACATGAAATAATGAGATAAGACAAAAAAAAATCAAGAGTTGCTGCATTTTTACTCACTGTGGGCACATTTTAAACTGTAATATAAAATCTTCACCTCTACACAAATAACAAAACAATGTCTAGAAGTAAAAAAAAAAAAAAAGTAAAAGTCAAGCTGAATGTCTTTGATTACATCCAATACTGGAAAAATATGATGATTCCATGTACTATAGATACATTACTACTTAAATTTTAAATTTATTTCCTGTCTGCTCCCTGTAAACACTGCCTGCAGTTCAGCCAAATGGAATCCTTGTCGAATGACTATTGGTCACAGTTGAGCAATGGGTTGTCGGTTGCAGAATTTGCAAGTTTTTTTCAGAATCTGTATATTTTTTGGGCAAAATTTCCTATAAGTCATGAGGAATAAAGTGATTTTGTGGCTTGTGAGTAGCTCAAAGGTGGCCAAAGAGCTGAAAATCCAACATTTCTTTCTCTTTAATGTTTGTGGTTCTGATCAATGCTGTAACTGTGCCTTCCAAACCCGCCGGTGTGTTTCAGGGTAAAGGTGAAAATACTCATACTTGCTTTAAAACATGTATTGAAAGACATCAGTACAAATAACTCTCTTTGATGTTAAATTAGAATGATGCTGCCAAAGACGTGTTAACAAATGACAGCACTGAGACACCTCAAAAGTGGTACATTTAGCTTCCTCGGGTGGTATGAAGCCTTCATCAGTTAGAGATGTTAAGTCAATTGTCTATAAGTGAAGACACTTTTGTACCTGGCATTGGTCTGTTTAACCAGGGGGCATGGACCTAAAATATGCAAATCAGAAATCTCTACTATTGTTTAGACTGACTAAAGGTGTAATCCTGTGCCTTCTGCCATCAGATACAGCCTACTTTAAAAGCATAAAATCACAAGACTAGTTGTTTCAAGTGTTTGATGGGATGTGATGTAGACACCAAAAAACAGTTGAAATTCATAATTCCTCTTCATCTAACTCTTCTCAAGCATTGATGATACAATTTATAACTAAATTGTTGACATAACCACGAACATCATCCCATAAAACAACTACATTTGTATCCTATTCAGTTCCCGACTGTTTAGTTTACGTGAAGGTGCAGTGTGTAGGATTTGGTTGGATCTAGAGGTCAGATTGCAACCCGTCCTTTTCTACGGATGCCAGTGTTTGGTTTGTCCATTCGGGGCTAACAGAAATATGGAAGCACAGCATGGTGACCTCACTCTGTAGCCATGAAGGACTCAATGTAAGCTAACAAAAGCACAATGATTAGAAGTTAAAGATGATTATACACTAATTAAAACATCATTATGAATGCTATTTTCCATTTTGGTTAATAGATCCCATTGAGATCTGGTCTTGATGCACCCTAATATACATTAAATCACTTACACATAACTTACAAGTGCAAATAAATCAAAAATAAACTATCCATTTCAATAGCCTGTAGAGCAATGATAGAGAGAGGACATATATGCTACTAAAGATATCCTGTAAGACCTTGTTATGCTACACTAACAAAGGTTTTATCATTGTATTGCAGTTTTATTCGTATATACACACGTGGACAAAATTGTTGGTACCCCTCAGTTAAAGAAGGAAAAACCCACAATTCTCACTGAAATCACTTGAAACTCACAAAAGTAACAATAAATAAAAATTTATTGAAAATTAAATAATCAAAATCAGCCATCACTTTTGAATTGTTGATTAACATAATTATTTTAAAAAACAAACTAATGAAATAGGGCTGGACAAAAATGATGGTACCCATAACTTAATATTTTGTTGCACAACCTTTTGAGGCAATCACTGCAATTAAACGATTTCTGTATTTGTCAATGAGCATTCTGCAGCTGTCAACAGGTATTTTGGCCCACTCCTCATGAGCAAACAGCTCCAGTTGTCTCAGGTTTGATGGGTGTCTTCTCCAAATGGCATGTTTCAGCTCCTTCCACATATGTTCAGTGGGATTCAGATCTGGGCTCATAGAAGGCCACTTTAGAATAGTCCAACGCTTTTCTCTCAGCCATTCTTGGGTGTTTTTGGCTGTGTGTTTTGGATCGTTGTCCTGTTGGAAGACCCATGACTTGCGACTGAGACCAAACTTTCTGACACTAGGCAGCACATTTCTCTCCAGAATGCCTTGATAGTCTTCAGATTTCATCGTACCTTGCACACTTTCAAGACACCCTGTGCCAGATGCAGCAAAGCAGCCCCAAAACATTACTGAGCCTCCTCCATGTTTCACCGTAGGGACAGTGTTCTTTTCTTCGTATGCTTGGTTTTTGAGTCTATGAACATAGAGTTGATGTGCCTTACCAAAAAGCTCCAGTTTGGTCTCATCTGTCCAAAGGACATTCTCCCAGAAGCTTTGTGGCTTGTCAACATGCATATTTGCAAATTCCAGTCTGGCTTTTTTATGAGTTTTTTTCAGCAGTGGTGTCCTCCTTGGTCGTCTCCCATGAAGTCCACTTTGGCTCAAACAACGACGAATGGTGCGATCTGACACTGATGTACCTTGGCCTTGGAGTTCACCTTTAATTTCTTTGGAGGTTGCTCTGGGCTCTTTGGATACAATTCCAACGATCCGTCTCTTCAATTTGTCATCAATTTTCCTCTTGCGGCCACGTCCAGGGAGGTTGGCTACTGTCCCGTGGGTCTTGAACTTCTGAATAATATGAGCCACTGTTGTCACAGGAACTTCAAGCTGTTTAGAGATGGTCTTATAGCCTTTACCTTTAAGATGTTTGTCTATAATTTTTTTTCGGATGTCCTGGGACAATTCTCTCCTTCGCTTTCTGTTGTCCATGTTCAGTGTGGTACACACCTTTTCACCAAACAGCAGGGTGACTACTTGTCTCCCTTTAAATAGGCAGACTGACTGATTATGAGTTTGGAAACACCTGTCATGTCAATTAAATGACACACCTGAGTTAATCATGTCACTCTGGTCAAATAGTTTTCAATCTTTTATAGAGGTACCATCATTTTTGTCCAGGCCTGTTTCATTAGTTTGTTTTTTTAAATAATTATGTTAATCAACAATTCAAAAGTAATGGCTGTTTTTGATTATTTAATTTTCAATAAATTTTTATTTATTGTTACTTTTGTGAGTTTCAAGTGATTTCAGTGAGAATTGTGGGTTTTTCCTTCTTTAACTGAGGGGTACCAACAATTTTGTCCACGTGTGTATATGTGACCTTGGCCAGATTCCCATTAGACCGCGGTGTTTTGTTCCCTGTACACACAGTTCTGTTATTCCCCGTCATGCTGCTGAGCAGGGAGATGACAGAGCAGTAGTAGTTCAGAAGTACAGCCTGACAAGCCGTCACGAGCCGTGTTGATGGATGATTTTGCAGCTCCTATTTCTGGCTTCCTGTAGAGCCTCCAATTCGAATAGTGCCACTGCCAGCTGCCCACTCATGATGCGGCACAACCAGCCTGGCAACAGAACTCGCCTCATAGGCAGATTGTCGCTGTGGACGCCGGAGCCACATCGTTCTTCATCCCACGTAGCACGAGGTGACCCCTGGCAAAAAAAAGATGAATACCCCAGCCTCCACAGTGAGTAGCCCCCGCCTCAGGATTGATCACGCAGCCAGGCTAGTGCATAAGCACCAATAGCCCGCGTACCACACACTAAGTGCTCCAGTATGATTGATTAGGCCGGAAGATTCATGATGCAGTGAATAATATTGTTCCACCAGAATGGAATCTTAGCTTATGAGTGGACCCAAATTGAATGCAGAATTTCATTCAGCAGGACTAAATGTGTTGTTTTCCATCTTAGTGTAACTTTAGATTCAGCGACAGCCGCTCCGGCCCTTGACATTGAGTCTAATAGTGAATGATTGGTGGGACAAAGCCGGCTTTGGATCAGCGCACAGGATCCTGCTTTGCAACATGATTTATTGATGTCCCTGATGGCACCAATGGAGGACTTCAGCGAATGTCACCGGCTTCCTGTGCATTCAAAAGAGCCCTAATTCAGCAGGTTTCTTGCATAAATTGCCCCACCCTCCATACGTCCTGCGCTTGGTTAATGGAAAACAGGTTGACGCCATTAGTCAAATAAATGGGGGCATAAACTCGCAGTAATTTTACCCTGGAGATTATTTGTCAGCGTCATATTAGCATCTGCTATTCTTAGATAATCAGCTGGGCGATATAGATAGTGAAGGCAACAGGTTGTTGTGAGCGATAACCGTGTTAACGTAGTAGAAGGACAAGGAGACGGAGCTTCAATTCAATGTCACCATTGAATTCTGCTTTTTTTTTTTTTTATCCCCTTTGTGTGAAGATTTAAACTCTTCACCTCCTCACTCCCTGCATCAATACTACAGAAAGCCTTTTTGTGTGCGTGCTGGTGAGAAAATATCATGCCAGACTAAAAACAGCCAACATGCACGATGGAGAGGAAAAAAATCATGCTGAGTAGATGAGTGCAGCTGACCAAGACAAATGTTCCAAAATGGGCCTCCTGTATTCTCCTCTATTGTACACCTTATTTTCCTTTCAGTGTGCTTTTTGGTCCTCGGTGTCATGTATTTAATCTAACCTTTTTGCCTTTGTCTGTGCCTTAGCCTGATGAAACACCTACACATCTCCCTCTCTTCTTCTGCAGTACACCTCTGGCCTCCTCTGTGCACATTTTGCCACCCTCTCCGACCTCACCTTTCTTCCCCTTTCCCATCCAATTTACTCATGTTCTTTCCAGTGCTTCAGCTCAGTAATGGATGTTCATAAAGCTCAGGTTACTTCTTGGGTCTTTTCAATCATTTCTCTTGTTAATTTACTCCCTGTGCCTGCTTTTTCTGCACGTCTTTGTGGAGGCCGAGCCAGGCTCTCTGTCTTCGTTCGCCCTGCTTATATTCTCACTCCATCAGCCAGACGCACAACCGTTGTGACAAATTACAGCCATTTGCCTCAGTGTGCAGCACAGCGTACGTGTAAAAACATACAGATACACATGTAATCGCTGCAATCACACACATGGAAATTCGACAGTATAATGTATACGGCACAGGTCAAAATGGACAGATTTCCTGTTTAGAAACAAATGAGGTGCAGCAGAGTGTGAAAAACAAGGTAACTTGTGTAGATATTTGTCGTTTTAAGAGGAGTGAGTGACTTCCCCGTGTCATCTGACTTGATGTAAAGCAGGCTTTGTTGGCTGACTTGTGCTTTTAACATGTTTTAACGAAGAATTATTGGACATACTGCTTCTTCACCATCTCCCATTTATTATTTTCCATTAAAATCTACCCATTAAGACTAATCCAAGACACTCAGTTACTTTTATGCTGCAGCTGACAGTTTCCTCCAACAGTGCCATGCTGTTACATGTAATGTTATTTTTACCAGCTGCAGCGAAGTAGCTTTTATTGTATGCTGTGTGTGTGTTCATTATGTCAAAATTCGATCTTGGAGATGCCTACCGTAGCGGGAACAACACAACTGGGATTTTGAGTACTTTTGCAGCTGTCTGTGGACAGATTTTGTCAGCACAACAGCATCACATCCAGGTAGGATGCAGTGGGAAAACTTTACAGGTGTCAAACTGAGATTTCGAAGCATTGATTTTATTTACAGATAGTGGTGGTTGTGCCAGCTCATTCAAAAATGGGTGAAAAGGAAGGGCATGAATAGAGGTGAGGCGTGCCATGCAAACATCTCTGGACCTCTATCATGTGACTGCACCAATCTGTCACTCATAATGCATGACTTGAAGCCGTAATGCAATTTAAGCCGATGAATTTGATCAAACTTCACCTCCCGTAAAGTTGTCATGAATGGGGAAATTAGCCACAGAGACCAGAACCGGTTTTGTACCAGGCTGTAAATGTGTTTATTTCTGCTGTAAAGTTCCACATTTTAACATGAAAGTTGAAGGAATTTACTCGGTTTTGGTTTCTGCCCCAAGTGGCAATTTGAGGAAGTGTGCTTTTTGGCAATTCTGCTTTGGCTTCTAATTGCAGAGTTTTCCACTTGCTAGGGCCATGTTAACTGGTATTACAGCTAGACGATCTCTAGTTTTAGTGTAGTGTCCCTACTTTAGTTAGCTGGCTAACTCTTCAGGTGAACATGGAAAGTTTTGTTATGGAAATAACACCGATGAATTACTTTTTAGTGGTAAATTTGTCTGTTGCAGCCATTATTATGAATATTAGGTGACTGCAGTGTACAAAGGCAAGGCTTCACTCATAATCAGCCACAGGGGATCGTGAAAGAGATTCTGTTGTGCACTCAAACTGAAAATAAAAGGAACAAACTAGTGACAAAACTAAAGGAAAATACAGCATGAAATGTCTTGATGTTAAAGCCCGTCATTTCATGTGGTGTTTGAGCCAACATGTTCTGCTAGAAGAGATTTATCGCACCTTTGCATTGATTCTCCAAGTCTTTAGAACTCTGTAGGAATAAAGACCTTTCTTCCAAAAGATATTACCTCATTTGGTGTTTTGATGATGGTATGAGGATTCAAAGCCTCCCTCTGATTTGAGATCTGGTGACTCTGAAGGCCATTTTCATACTCATCAAACCATGCAATGACCCCTCATGTCCCATGGATTCAGGCATTTTCGTCCTTTAAGTGATCACTCCCATCTGAATAGAAACGTTTAATTTCAGTGAACAGTCAGAGCTACTATGAATTGATTTGCATTGACGCTGTCATCTAAAGGAACACCCCAATTAGGGGTGAAGGGGTCAAGGATTCTGTTTTTTTCCTTTAATTTGTCACCTATCTTTACATCACACACTAAGCAGGTGTATCCTCCCGATTTTAAGATAAACTATCCATTACCAAACCCAGGACTCTGACTACCCTGCTATTTGCTAATAGCTAATTCTGCACACTCAATTGGGTTCCCTCTTAGGGTGAATACTTTCCACCTGTTACTTTAATTAGTTTAAGGAACTACAGCAACAACATGTTGATCTCCCCATAAGCTGTCAGTCACTCATCCTCTATCATTTCATTTTCATTTGTTTACACAACTCCCTGATGATTTATTTGGAAACCTATGTGTCGCCTTGTTGTAACTCTTCGTAATGAGGTGGTGGGAGTCCTGCTGATGCCAAACTCCGTCTCAGTCACAAACTCTAAACTAATTAACACGAGAAGCCAGCACAGTATCTGATAGAGAATCTAAAGGCCAGCGTTATCTTCAGTTTGTACAGTAATGAATATATGGCAGTCAGATGTCTGTGCTCGCTAACTTAAAAAGCGGCTTCTCCCCTTTATCATTTCAGATGCGATCTTTAATAAAATATGATTTGAATAAACGGCATGAATATTTATTTCCATGTTGTGTACAGATCAGAGTGGAACCACACGTTTATGCACAGTTTCTGATCAGCTGTACAAATCAGGAGAGAGCGTGCCAGAGCATTTAATCTGCCCATTTCTAAAATAACATTGTTTAGAAAGGCATTCTGGATGGCATGTTTTATTCAGCAGCAGCAGGGTGTCGGGTTGCCAGGTTGTGACAGCCAGGTTTTGGTACTGATTGAAGGCGTGACACAAGCCAGACCTCATCATGACAAACATCGTCCCTATTAATTGTCCTCTATTATCTTCAAGGCACAGTTGCACCTATAAAACTGCATTTTGTGCGAAGACATCTAAGGCTATAATATACTGCAATGTAAAAAGGGAAGTCCCTATTTATTTCACTGAATTTATTTGTTGTTTTTATGATATTTTTGAAATACAAAAAAGGATTAAAAAAATACTAAAATATACTAGAGTATTAGATTATACTTGTCTAATGCAAAAAAAATCAGAAATTTTCTATGAACTTAAAATTTCCACTTTTAAAAAAGAAAATAGATTTTTTTGTTAACATAGCACATTTAGCATATTTTCATCAATATTTATTTTATTTAACAGCTGAAACTATTAAATTCAAGTTTAATACTGTACATTTATTTCTAAAAGTAGATACTTTTTGACAATTATCTGACAAAAGATGCATTAGTTCCTGAGTTTTACATAGACTTGTTTGGTAAATGAGATATTTCTTTTATAATTACACCAGTTTTCCCAACCAAAATCATTTCTAAATGTATTTTCATGATCTGTAATATCTGTAAGCATTGGAAGTGTGTGTCAAAATACTGTTCTATACTAATCCATCTAATTGCATGTAATTTAAGTGTTTTTATACATGTCTATATCCTCTGTTAAACATTGAAAAGCCACAGGAAAAACAAAATCTCATGTAAAATTACAAAATGTATTTAAAATACGAACATTTACAGTATTTACAGGGTTTTTCAGTGCCACAAATGCCAGAATATTACATTTTTTTTACACTGTAGGAGTTAATATTTATTATATGTTTCTTAATCAGATTGAGTCCACTAAGTTTGTCTCAATGTTACCACGATCTACAATACTCAGGATCAACAAAAACCCAGATGCTTCTGTGTTGATAGGTTACTGTGTTTCATCCTCCTGCCTAAGGGATCATTTAAGGGAAGGATGAGCGATCATAAATCAACAGCGCCTGTGTGAGTCGCTTCCTCAGATACGGGTCTGAAGTGGGCTCTGTGGATTAGAGACGTGACGGACTCGTTTAATGGAAGACAAGGCCTGGACCCTCCATCCTGGAAGTCTGTGTGATTGAGTACAGAGGAATATGATTAATGATTCAGAGGCCGAGTTTAAATAGTCAGAGCTTTGGGGTTCTGCTGTGGTGTGATTTTAATCCCTCTGTGAATAAAGAGGAAGGATCTGAGAAGTTCCTCTGGAAAGGAAATCCGATATTACTGTTTGTTTTGAAAAATTGATTGTAGTTTTTCGTCACATATCCCTTTCTCTTTCTACTTTTCAAACCTTCTCTCACTTTTTTTCCCCTTCTCTACCCCTTTTGGAAATGGAGACTTGGTTTCCATAGTTACTGATGGAGCGCCATGGTTAACTGATGGCCATAACATCTAGGTCACATTAGTGGCTTGGAACTGTGTTTTTCTCTGACTCTTGTTTGAATGTAAAAATAATGGAGTCTTAATCATCACCCTTAATTCTCTCATTGAAAGCTCTATATTGCAGACACCTTATGAAAGCCCACCTACGCCTGTTCATACAAATGTAGTTTTTCTTTGGTTCAGTCATGTCAGTGTCATGTTTTTTGCCAAATGCTTTAAGCTTCTTCTCTGTCACAAATAAGATACTCATGCATGTTCTTACTGCAGCTACATTTGTGTGGCAGCATCGGGGTGCAAACTGCAGGAGAGCTGGTTCTCAAATTTTTGGGAGGTCTCTAAAATATTGACAATATGCTGTTTTTTTTCTCCCCCATGCATTTCTATTTTTCTCTGTCTTCGTCATTGAGAATCTTGCATAAAACTTGACTGTAACTGACGGATGATTCATCATTTTAATAAAGACACCAGACTGAGTGCAGTCCTTGCCATCGTGACTGAAGCGTGGCAGCTCAATATTCTAAACTTCACTCACTTTAATTCAAAAGATCAGAAAAAAAAAAGGATTTTCTTGATGAAGGACGTATTTTATTATTTCTTGCATAATCCGTTTTTGAATGATACACAGAAGGCAACGACAGCTACTTTATATTCGTTTTCTTATTCTTCATGTAAGATAAACAGAAGCTTTTTTTAAATAAATCTGTAGTGCCTGACTACAAAAAAGTGATATAGTGGGAAATACTCTTTTAACAATATGCACGTTTCATTTTATTGCATATTACATTTAGAAAAGGATTTTTTTTCTAATCTAACTTGCCAGCGTTTGATAAATGACTTTGAATCCTCGCAGATTAATATAAGCATTCTTTCACTGTCTGTTATTAAAGGATAAGGCTTGAAATATTCTATATTTTTCTTATTGTTGACAAATCCCATTAAAGAGCCAAAGCCAAATATGAACTGATCCCACTAAAGCCTGATATAGCTCCTTTCTCCGTACCACAGAGATGCATTGTTGTCCAGAAACTAATAAAAACATATCAGAGTTGCAGTGTTGCACTGGGTGACATACTCTTTTATTACTACAATCACACAAACTGTAGTTTATTTGAAGTCGCTACGACATACACCACCTTGCAGCCGCAAACCAAATATGTATATCTCCACCAGTGAGAATAGTCCCCAATAAATGCACTATTTCTCAAAGTTGTGAGCCCCTTTCAAGGATTTACTTCTTCAGTAGGAATTAAAGTGGAACAATATGCCAAAAAAAAATCGTATTGAGATTATTTTTTGACACACGAGTCGTGATTTGACTGGTAATTGTCATATTTTCGTTACTTTTCCACTGAAACAAACATAAAAAAATCATAATGTAATTTTTTCTGTGATCTCCTTGAAAACAAACAGGTTCCCTTATGTTTAGAGAATATAATTTGTATAACTGTAGCACCACAGTGCTTCATTTATAAAAATATTTTCTGTCACATTTTATCAACAAACTGCGGCTCCTGTGATCTGGATATTGCACTTGCTCGCATTGCATTTTCAGTAATATTTTTGATTAATTGTTTGACCCAAGTACTACGTTTAGGATTGGATGATAGCAGCATTAAGAACCAATAAATATAAATACTGTATGTGTCAAGATAACTAAATGCTTCCATTTTGTATCCTGTGACTAAAACAAACCACGGCTGGAATTTAGATGATGTTAGCGTTGTGTTTGTGCGCGTGCGGCTCTGAACTGAACGCATGGAAACCACCCAGCGGGAGCGCCGCTAATGTGTGGCATTAGCTGTGTTAAACAGTGTCAATAAGGGATGAAGAGGAGGGTGCAAAGGGGAAATTAATACGCCCTTCCACGTTCCTCCCTCCATGACTTTCCTGCTGTCTGGATACAATAATAGGACCAATATTCCTCACAGGCACCTGCTAATGGCTTGTCACTACACAGCCTCCTGAAGGGATTCAGCTTGAGAAAGCGAATCTGTCAGTCTCTCGAAGATGTTTTTAGCATGTTAAGTAGGCCATTTTAACACAAAGACTGTCATCAATCCATCTATTCATTGTAAAAATGTCTTTCCAAGTCATTTTGTCTCGCTAAGAAATAGATTCCACCATCTTCAGATCCTTCAGATTGGGTTATATAGTCTATTGACATGATCTTATTTTGACAAAAGATGTCTTAAAATACTTAAAATGAGCAAATCTATTGAAACCACATTGGTAAAAAAAATACTTTCTTGCAATGCTATGCTATCTAGAGAATGAAATCAAAGAATTGCTTGCCATTGTATCACCTCAGTCGAGAGCTCTGTAAGCATTTCTGAAGCACGGTAACAAAACCGCTGCTGCTGCGTTTGAAGTCTGCGTCCAAAGACGGAGACGTCCTCTCAGTGCCAGCTGCCACCTTATGCATGCACGGTTACACACAGTGGAACTCGCCTAGTGAATAATGCAGTTAATAAAGCAATCTGGTTAGGCTAGGTGAGTGACAAACACAGCGGTTCAGTAGATTAAAGGCTGAGCAGCATAATGAATGCAGGACAAGGCTGCACGTCTCTTCTGAACATCTGAGCTTTCAATTTCAGCAGCTCAGCCTCACTCTGGTGTGGCTTTGCAAAGCAGGAGGCTTGAGGGAATGATATGTAGGCAGACGGATATGGTGAAAAGACACATTCATATTAAGTAATCCAGTGTTTTGTTAATCTATGTGGGTTTTCTGTATGATCTTATGCTAATATTGAGCTTTCTCTCATTTTTTCTGCAGGTGTTCTAGCATTCCTAGCACTGCCAGTAGGCCTGGTGTCATCAGCACAGGAGCTGTACCTCAGCCAGACGTCCCAGGACTCTGTCTCCATGGCAGCCACCCACAACATCCCCCCGTCTCCCTCCAAACCTCCCCGACTGGAATGGCCTCAGGAAGGCTCCAGTAGCGGAGAGTGGTCATCCAAAAGCACGCAACCCGCAAACATCATCCTTCCCACTGCTCCCCTCCCTCCTTTAGCTTTGCTTCACACCCAAACTTCCAGCCGCGAGGATCCTCCCATCTACAACACGAATACTGTCACCCCAAACACTGTGAGCACTGACAGCCGTGTGAATCTGCCCAACTCTGATACTGTAAACCAAGGCCTCATGCACAAACCAGTCAGGGTACCTCAAGTCCATAACCCAGTTACTGTCAGCACTAACCAGGCCAGCAGCAGCAGCCCTAAATTTTCCAGCACAGCGATCCCAAATATAGATGTGGAATCTGTTGCGAGAGGAGCTCCAAACCCCCTTGCGTCCAGCTCTGGATCAGACAGAGGGGATACACTCGATGCACACCACTTGGGGCCTCAGAGGCTGAGCGTAGAGGATCCCATTGACCCCAGGCAGCCCCCAGCTCGGCAGCCTTCCTCCCTCTCCTATTCTTCAGTGGACGCTGATGCTGCACGAGGCCTGAAACTCAGGGAGCACGCTGCAGGATCACCAGAGCGGGTCGCCCACCACACCATCACCCAGCGGGAGGTGCACGGAGTGAACGAACCCCCCACCAGTGAGCTAGCGTTAGAGCCAAAAGGAATATCTGCGAGTCCGATTGAGGATCCACCAGAGAATCTAACCTCCACTGCGTCCGCCCCGACAAAATCCACAGAGCCGAGCCTCAAGTTACAGAACCCAGCAGGCGTCTTAATCAACCACACTGCGGCCAACGAGACCAGCACTGAGGAAGGTCGTGATGTTCGAGACAATGGCACAGGCAGCCCCCCCGTGGGACACTGGATGGGGAATGTAACGGCGTTTGGAGGGCTGCTCTCTAACAGCAGCTCGGTCGAGGATTCGCCCGCTCAGGGGAACAGCTCCGAGCCCCCCTCCACCGCCAGCGGGAACTTCTTGAACAGGCAGGTACCGGCCACCACCCACGACCCCTGGACGCCCGGCAACAACTCGGGCCCCACTGTCGAGTCCCCGCCGTCACGCATGACCATCTGCCTGAGCAGGATGGACATCGTGTGGATCGTGTTGGCCATCAGCGTACCTGTGTCCTCCTGCTGTGAGTAAAATCAAATTATGAATTAGAAATTGTGACTCGATATAAAAGCTCAAATTCAGTCAAAGTTTTTTTTTGTATTTGTTTGACTGTTTTTCCCATATTTTTGAATTCTGCGAAAGTATAAAGTTACAAATATAGATTGAAATTTACACATCAAATGTAAAATAATATATTTTTAAAAAATCTGTAACAGTGAACACAGAATTTTTGTTTTTGTAAAGGATATAGAAATTCTAATCTATTCGTAAATTTAGCATAGCATAATTTTCATTTATTTTACATACCTTGTTGGTTAAAATGAGATTTCTTTTATCATTACAAAAGTTTTCACTACAAGGAAGTTGAGTAATAGTATATAGTATTTCCTAAATATTTATTTCTTTATTTAATAGATGAAACTATTAAACTAGATTTTCATACACTAAATATATGTGCAAAATGAGATATTATGGGGCGGTATGGATCAGTGGGTAGAGTGGCCGTTTTGCAACCGGAAGGTTGCCGGTTCGATCCTCAGCCCGTCGTGCTCATGTCGAGGTGTCCCTGAGTAAGACACCTAACCCGTAATTGCTCCTGATGGGGTTGTGGTTAGCGCCTTGCATGGCAGCTTCCTCCGTCAGTGTGTGAATGGGTGAATGTGACATATGCTGTAAAGCGCTTTGGGCACCTTGCAGGTATAGTAAAGCACTATATAAATACAGACCATTTACCATATTTTTAGACTAATTAACAAAAAAGATGCATTGGTTCTGAAATTTTACATACATTTGTTTGTTAAATGAGAGATTTCTTTAATAATTACAGATGTTTTAACAGCAAAAATGTTGAATAATATGTTTTCATCAGTCTATAATATGACATAAGCGTTGAAAATATGTCAAAATATTTTTATTATTGCAAAAAAAAGTCAACAATTTAATCTTTTTTTAGTATTTATTATGCTGATTATTTTAAATATTTTTAAATGCATGAAAATCTAAATAAAATTACAAAAATAGCCTGAAATTAAATGTCACATTTAAAATAACATTAAAAAAATGAAAATTTTAAATTTTTTAAAAGAAAAACTTTTTTGATATTGAAAATTACATATGGAAATTTAACGTAATTTCACAAATATTTCATTTTTGTTTAATAGATGAAACTGTTAAATTCAAGTTTAATGATGAAAATATATTTATTAAAATTACTAAAATTAGAATTCTATATGTCTCTCTGTCTGCACATATGTAGAGTTTGAGAAAGTTAGAAAAGAAAATTAAACCCACTCTCATATCTGTGTGATTTAGTATAATGCTACAGCCAGCAAACAGTTAGCATAGCTTAGATTAAGGCTGGAAATAAGGGGAAACGGCTAGCCTGGTTAGCACACAGCCCACCACAAAATCCCAACTTATGTTTTTAGACTTTCTTGTGATTATTAAACAAACAATGTGTTTGTTTGCAAGCTTTGGAGATACTTTAAGGTAGAATTTATAATCTTTGGACAGCACTTTTTCCAGTTTTATCCCAAGCTAAGCTAATTAGCTGATTCATGTTTAACAGACGTGAGAGTGTTTTGATCTTCTCATGTAACTTTTGGAAACAAAGCAGAGTAACTTTCACTCTTGATCCAAGTAGTGGCCTATATATTAGATTATGCATGCTGCATATCATAACTGTGTTTTACTCCAGGAGTTGGTATGATTTTTATCTTCATTTTCAACCTTCCTGCTCTACTAGTACATTTGCCTCCGTTAGTGATCTAGTAATTTCCCAGAATGCCTCTTGACAGCCCCCAGAAACCCCTCAGGGCCTAATCTTGTTGGATTAATTTGGAGAGAGTAGGGTTTTCATCGAGGAGCAGGCATTGCACCTGAGGCAAAGTACAGGTTGTTTTTTTGTTTTTGTTTTTTTGCATTTTGGTCTGCTGGAGAAAAATAGAATCTTTCCGCTTCTGCATTTTTAATATATTTTTGGATTCCTGAAACCTTATTCATACCATTTATTACTCAGAGACTGACAGCTCCAAATGACTACACGACACACAACCTGCAGCGGTTTCTAACAGTATTTTAAAGTGGATTTTCTTCCTTTTCAAGCACAGTTTATTCTAACAGTGGCTTGCTGTCCTGAAACATGACAGCCTCCACCTGAGCAGCTAGTGTGGGAGCTTTCGGAGGCTTTTTGAAGCGATTCCAGCTTCTTTCACTAACCCCCCTTTTTCCTGTGCTGCCTGCTGTAGCCGTGCTGTTGACTGTGTGCTGCATGAGGAGGAAGAAGAAGTCGTCAAGTCAGGAGAACAACCTCAGTTACTGGAACAACGCCATCACCATGGACTACTTCAGCCGGCACGCTGTGGAGCTGCCCAGAGAGATACACACTCTGGAGAGTGAGGTACAAACTACTGACGCGCCACCACTACGACTCTATTACTGTTTGGCACGGCGCGCTCTAAAGCAGTTAGGACATTTACTTGATGTTTCACGATCAGTCAGCAAAATGCTTTTAATGAGTATGGAAACAACAAGAGGATCCATGTCCAATCTCCCCTGTCAGCAAGCCCCGAGGTCTGCTGAGGCGCGCTTGAGCGTGACGCTGTATTACCGCGATTTATGGGGACGCTGTCTGGAACAAGCAAAGAGAGATTTTTACCCTGCAGGGAATCTGTGAAAGCACGGATTCTTAGACGGTTTTTCACTTTGAATGTTATTATAATATCTCAGATGAAAATGTAGAGAACGGCAGCAACTAAATCTAGGATGATGTGGGGATATATTGTCAGGTTGATTCATCATTTTTAATAAATTGCGAGATAACTTGTCTTGAATGCTCCCCCTTTAGGGTGTCTAGATGCAAAAATACATACAACACTGCAGAAACTCATTTTTGCATCGTATTAGATTGTAGACCAGCAAAATTTATCAGAGTACTTTGATTGATGACTTTAAGTGTCCTACACCAAATGACACCTATAGCAACAGCAATATACATACTAACATATTAAAAACTGCTTTAAAAAGTTTGGTTTAATAATTATAATGTAATTTGAGGGATCAAGGGTATGTTGTCTTAGCATGCGTTTTCTGTCATTCTTGCTAAAACAAAAATTACACACAAGCAAATCTAGTATTAATTCATCTTTAAACAGTGTTTAATGAATTTCATCTGACTTTTTACTCAATATACAACTAAAAACATTCAAACATTTCAAAAACTGATCCGTCAGCATACAGATAAAACACCTCATTTGGGATTCGTAAACTGACTTTTATCAAATATCAGCTTTTAAAGTTTCTCTGCATGCAGCGCTCGAACCCGAATCATCCGCAACATCACAAAAAGCACCTAAATTCTGCTCTCTAGTAGTTTCTTTGCATCAGACTATCAAGAATAAGGTGCCAGTTCTTAGCCAAACCCACCATGATGTCTGCATTTTCATGTTGTACGATTCATGTCTATTGTTGTCTATAGTTTGTCCATAGTGGTTGTTATAGCCTCATGGTTGTTGATGTGATGTTTTCCCCCAAACAAATTGAATTTTTCATCCGAAACTTCTAATAATTCGGCCTCATAAGCAAACTCTTTGATTCTCGGGCTGCTTTGAACTCTCACACAAATCTTTTGAACCATCAAAATTCTGCTAATTGGCAGCGTTTCTAATTATTACTTCAGAGCTTAATCCTTTAACAGACAGTTTCCCCGCTATTATTTCATCCAGTAAGGAGCTTTAGGATTGTTAAAATCATCTTATTAACTCTGTCTGATGTTATTAGGTTTTGTTATATTGTGCAGCATTGTCAGCTGGAAATGTTCTGCATTTTTTGCACAGAAATTTAGGCACATTTCCTTAAAATTCATCATGATAGATGGGGTCTATGAAGAAATTTAAGCCTACTTTAATATTGTTTATGTTTTGGCAGTATTTGATTGATCAACTGGTAAAATTAAGGTTAAATGGGGTTGAGTTTGAACTTACTTTGGCTAAAAATTGCTTATTCTATGACCGTGAACTTTATCTCGAAACCATAATTGGTAGCATCTTAGTTTTTTGGTGCATTACAGCGCCATCTGTTGGAAACATTAATGTATAACAGTGGTACAGTAACTACATTATGTATTAAATCTGCAAATCCCTACTCCCTCCACTTTACCACATCATTTGCATGTATCATTGCTTGCTCTGTTTGCATGTTTTTGCTTGTCATCGTCTCTCCAGTGACCATTTCATTCTCTCCTTGCTGTTATTTCTCCGCTCAATTTGCATTCCCCTGCCGCCTGCGGGGGCGTCAGGAGAGGGAAGCTGAGGTTGGATCATGTGTAGGATGCCCTTGGTGACACCCAGGTGTTGTTCTCCCTCCTGCTTTACCTGTTTCTGTAGAGCAGAAGCCTCACGCCGTAGCCTCCCCCCCGGTGCTCTGGGAGAAATGATCACCGTAGACCTAAATGACGGCCTGCGTTAGTTCAGTTTTGATTGGATCTCGCAGATGAAATGGCCTCTTTGCTGCTGTAAAACAAATCATTTTGTTTTTCACACCTCCCTCCTCCACCTCACTGCTGCTGACTCACCATCAACAACCATTTCGACATCAACTCCCCCCCCCCCTCCTCCACCTTCCCTCTATTAAGTCCCTGTGCTGCCTTCTTCTGAGTTGTCTCTACCTTTTGTTTCCCTTCTTGTGAAGCTTTTACATCTTTCCCTCCACCTCCCTTTGTATCCGTTCATCTAGCTTTGTCAGATATCTTTGTTCGCCCCCTCCCTAAAAGCCCCGGGGTGCACCAAACCCATATTTTATTCCGTTGGCTTCCACACTAAACTGTCTGCTCATCGCTTGTAGAGTGACTTAGATACAGTAGACTGCAGCGTGCGCTTTAATGCCCAGCCCTGAAGCCTGAATCATGAATTACGGCTATTGTTTGGCGCCCTGTGCTAATTTTTCTTCACTTGCAGGAGCATGACACCTGCCTACCCCCTAATGGAGACTACAGCGGCAGCAGCGTGGTCCTGGTTAACCCCTTCTGCCAGGAGACCCTCTTCATCAACAGAGACAAAGCTTCTGCCATATAGAGACAGAAAGGAAAAAAGAAAAGAAAATCGCTGCTGGATCGTCCTCCTTTACTCCCCCTGCTGTTGTTGTCTATTTTATATATGTGGTAAATATTCAGAGACTTTTGACTTTATACTGTATATTACAAACACAAAGAGCAACCTGAGAGAAGAGCGATGTAAACAGACACTATTTACTATGAGGATGCACCTGCATATTTTTCTGATGTACATTTTCTACAAAAAGGCTTAATTGTGATAAAAGGTTTTTATTGTCTTTATAAAAATACAGAGTATATGTGGGTTTTGTTCCATTACAGTGGCTTGACGGTGAGTGCACTGCGGATGTGGCCACATGAGAATCTGCTTTAGAGAGAGCAAAATGTGCTATGAAGACATTTAAGCTGTTCTTTGTAATGTTATTTTTCTTTTAAGATCAATCCCAAAATACTTATAGCCTGTTGAACTTGAATATAGCACCTACATAGTCAGGGGGAAAACAGAAATGTGTGGAAAAAATGCTGTATGTGAAATCAGGGCCTGTATTTATCAAACTTCTTAGACACTATATATTTAAGAATCCTCCAAAAAGCAATTAACTTAAAGTAAGCAGACATTTAAAAACCCAAGTTTTAAAAGTATTGTTGTTTATTCTTTGACAAAAAAATCATATATTTTACTCAGTGTGATGCTATTATGTAAAAAAAAAAAAAACATGTTAATTTTCTGCCTGGCAATCTTTTTACTCTTAAGCTGCGACACGAACAATATATTCTGAATATATAATAAATATTTTTATGATAATTCAAATTTTTTTCCCCTTGTAAAATCGCCCTCCACACCTGAAAGATGCTTTGTAGGATAAAAAACGAACAAAAAATATACTAATGCAAAATTTTTACGTAAAAATCATAAAAACACAAACTCAAACAATAAAACGTTTGTATGAAAAATAAATATTACATTATAAATAGTGGTTAAAAAATAGAAAATTCGAGGGAATCTAAACAAAAAGTCAAACAAAATGGAAAAGTAAAGAAAACCTGCTGCTGGTAGAGACGAGCTACATCGTAGAAATTAATTAAGGCAAAACTCTTTGACAAATGCATTAAAAATGTATAGAAAAGGATTTCAAATACTTTGTTGTTGTTTTTACCCATGACAAATACAGAAAGACGAAAGAAAGCATTGTTATGTAAAGATGCGTTTGATTTCTGTCTGTCCTTTTGTGCAGTTAAGCTGTAAAATTAACATTATATATCCAATGTATTCAGAATATGTAATACATATTATCATAATAATTCAAATGCTTGCCTCATAAAGTCACTTTCTGTTGTTCACAAAAACATACTAATGCAAAATGTAAAGTATAAATCATAAAAAACATAGTCAAACATTAAAAACGTATAAAAATGCATTTTAAACTATAAATAGGGATTCAATAATAGGAAATTGGAAGAAATCTATACAAAAGATGCCCAGAATAGAAAAAGAAAGAAAGCCTGCTGCTATTAGATGAGCTACATCCTAGAAATTATTTAATGAGGTCTGTTGACAAGTGCATTAAAAATGTATAGAAAACGATTCCAAATACTTTGTTGTTGTTTTTATCCGTGACAAATGCAGAAAGAAAAAGGAAAACATCCTGTCAAATGTTAATTAAATGCTTATACATATGCATATGCGTTTTGCTTCAGCTGCTGTAGTCATATAGAATGTACAAATGTATGAGATCTCTCTGAATTTCCAGTTTATTTTAGGTCAAATCATGTTTTATAAATAGAAAAAGTCAATTCAATAAGTTTTTTGTCTTTCAGCAGTTTGATAAGTACGGGCTCAGGTTTTATTGAACAGATTATTTGAACGATTCTCAGATGCTGGTCAAATAAAAGCGACTTAAAATGGCTTTTCCCCCTCATGTGTCACCAGCTTCACTGAAGAGGGACCACATAGATGTCTTAAGTCCTTATGTTGGCCCTTTATATATCAGTGTGTGTGTGTGAAGAATGCCCTGTCGGTGCATGTAAATGTGCACTGAAGCGTGCGTGTGAACAGACCTGTCGCCCCCTTAACCAAATGTCACGGTTATTTTAAGTCAAACCAGACTTTGTATCACTTTCGGCTCGTTTTTATCTGTTTGTCTGTGCGTGTCCGTACCTGTGTGTGCCTCTGTATGTGTGTTCGTCACTTGTCTATATCGTGAAGTGGCTACTGGTTTTGTCCCGGTGTGAGGAAAAAAAAATTTCTCACCGCTGTAGGAAACAATTAGACCAACCTTGCTACTGTTGTGTCTCCCTCCATAAACAAAAGGTGTTTGTCCATGTGTGTGTTGAACTGCTGAATGATTGTGAGTTAGTTGTCGAACCATTAATAAATGTTAGAGACCTTAAACCAAGAAAAACAGCGAGACAAATAATGTACGGTGAATATTTACTGTGAGCACATACAGAGCCGGTTTAATCAGAAGATTTGAATGTTCTGTTGCGTTTTTGAACCTGTGGTCCTTCTGTCATCTGTTTTACTTTGCATTGCTGCAGTTTTCTTCAGTAATCGATGCTGCCTGCCTCTGTCATCGCTAAAGATTTTCTGCATTGCAAGATGTTCCGAAATCACTGAGTGAAAAAAAGGTGACGCCGAACAACACAGTTAAACATATTGATATTTCCTGCATTGGATGCTCACAGCTGGGCTTGTTGTTTTGCACGCTCAAAAAAAAAAAAGTGGATATTTTACAAAACGTTCAGTGGCACGGTGGAGCAGTGTTCAACATTATGTATTTTTTTGTACTGTAGTATACACTGTACTTTTTACTGCTGAGCAATAAAACAAAGAAAAGACATGGATTACTCTGTTTGCCTGATTTACTTTCTTCTGGACAGTTTTCAAGCACCGGAAATGTGTGTGTCGTATGTCAGACTATTGGTTTACTACATGACAAAGCAGTGTAAGCAAGTCTTGCCGACCACAACACATCTATTGATGCGTTAAGCTGGAATTTTCTCTTTGTGCACCAGTGCTATAACTGGTCAAATGACCAGTGGCTTTGGGAGTCTGACGTCAGTTCAATAATCTGTTTACAAGCCTGCTTTACTGCTGAGGACAGGCTTCATTTTTAGTGAGGGTTATTGCAGGTTTCTAGACCTGTTTACATCTGTGAAATGTGGTGGCTCAAACACTGGGCCACCTTTTTACGTCTGTTTTAAAATCTTTATAGACGTATGAATGAACACATGCTTAGCTAGTTGGGCCCAAATACATTTTAAAGTAAATTAAAGTTGTGTTAATTAAAAATGTATGTATGGAAGTCAGATTTTGAAAAATTAATTTAAGTATAAGACACATTTATTAGAATTTCTGGTTTACCCTGCTCATTTAAAAAAAATGCTAGCTTTAAAGTCTCATGGAGCATTATCCAGTCAGTTTAACCTAAAATATAATACTTTTATAACATATAAAAGTGTCAGAATAAAACTTTTTAGTTACATTTTCTTGATATAAGGTAAGAAAGTTCCAATGGACATCAGTGATTTTCAATACTTTATCCAGGATTTGTGAGAAAATATCATTTACAAATACACAACAGCTAAGCAGCTATGCTAAATTAGCCTCATGTAGCACTAGCAAGCTACTAGCCAGTATTCTTTGATACTGTTGCAAAGCATCACTACTGACTGGACACTTTTACATCCAGATTTTAAATATCAGCTATAATAAAGTTGCAGTAAAGTTGTAATCTCTCTAATTGTTTTAATTTGTCCTGTTCCAAATAAACTAAAGTAATTGGAAACAATATTCTACTGATGTAGATTTTTTCTTTTTTTTTTCTTTTTTTACGTCGAAACATGTCCGGGTCAGAGCCGGGGTGTTTCCGGGTGACGGTGCAGATTTGTCAAATAGTCCGTGCATGGCATGGTTGACAGGATAGCTAACGATTCAGGCAGGGAACAAGGGTGGACATTTTTTTTTTAATCAGCCCTTAAAAACAAGCTAAACTGCCCGAGTTGGTAGCAGCTTCGTCTCCGCCGCTCGTTTCAGCCGCTGTCCTCACTCTCCCACCGCGGATTCTCACGTTTGTCATTGCTCGGTTAGCCAACTGACGCTAGTTAACGCTGCTCTTTGAAAATGGCGGATGTACCGACAGAGAAGAGCCTGGACGATTTCTTTGCCAAGCGGGATAAAAAGAAGAAGAAAGAGAAGGGAAAGGGGAAGGAGTCCGCCGCTGGGCCCACGTCGGCCGTGGTGAAAAAGACCAAAAAGGAGAAGGAAAAATCGACGAAAAATGAGAATCAGGACGCGCAGGTTGATAAGGTAACCGACGCTGCTCTCCTGGAACTTTTTGCCTCATTAGCGTCTTTACCAGTTACCGGTGTCGTGTCACATTTTGAATATGTACGTCTAAAAATGCTTCCCACTTGCTGACAGCGGCTTTTTAACACTTCGTCAAATTAAAAAGGAAAATAATGGGCGTATATTTCAACACGGAGAGGGGAAAACGCCGGTTTGTAGCTAGCATATGGCTTTCAGTGACACACTTTTTTGACGGGGGACCAAATTTGACACGACAAGCGTACTTGTGTGCTTTGTTACACCCTGTGCTTATGTGGACCAACTAACTAAACCGCTTCCGTGTTTATATTACCAGATACAAACCCAAATATCACCCATTTGTTTGTTGTTTCCAACAAGGCCTAGCCGCCATTTGTCACAAGGTTTTCCTGGATTATCAGAATGTGGCTTTTAAGTAACATCAAGATATGACTAGTTGAAAAAAGCTAAGTCCTCTATTAGATAGTTAAAAGAATTGTCACACTTGTAGATGCAGCTGTCTTAAAATGTTGGGGCCTTGAAATCATTTATTGGCAAGAATGCCCAGAGAATATATATTTTTCCAGAGGATAGCCTCACTAAATTGACCTTCACCGAAAACACGTGCGACACTGACAGCTATAAGGATGTTATTGTACTTTTACTGTTACGAACATTCAGTAATGCTTCCGTCTGCCCAGGAGGACGAGGAATGGAAAGAGTTTGAGCAGAAAGAAGTGGACTACAGCGGGCTTCGGCTCCAAGCTTTGCAGATAAGGTGAGAATAAAATGTGTTTTCTTGTCACTTGCATCTTGGCTTTGGTGCCTTCCAGTGAGTGCCAGTAAAAAATGATTTTCACCATACTTATAATATGCTTCAACAGCTTTTGCGAAAGATAAAATCTCTTAAAGGATGGTTTTTATGCCATTGTGCATCACCTGTGGGGCAGATTCAGGGTTTAATATTACAATTTCAGCTGCATTAATAAATGGATGAATAGATTAGTTGTTAACTGATAAATTAATTACCAACTCTTTCTATAATCAGCCCATCTGAGGAAGTCAAAATCTAAATTTCAACCAATTAAATCTGAACATTTTCTGGTTTCTTTACTGCTCCATGACAGTAAACTAAATATCTTACGGATGCACACAAAACACATTTGAGCTTGTCATCTCGGATTTTAGGAGACACTCGACAATATTTCTCAACATGTTCTAACCTTTTTTAGACCGAACAACTAACAAAATAAATGAGAAAACAAGAGCAATCCCAGATTTCTGACCTCCGCCAAGGGAAGATGATACGAAGTTGGAAAATCTAAATCCGGATCCAGAATCCAGATCCTTAACCAGATCAACACAAAATTTGAATGGAGTCTTCCCTGGGCCAAGATCCACCTCTGGTGAAAATTTCATGAAGATCCGACAAGTAGTTTCCGAGAAATCCTGTCCACAGACACGCACACAGACAGACAAATAAATAAACGGACCTGATCGCATAACCTCCTTGGCGGAAGTAATAATAATAAACCTGCAACAATTTAAGTAAGTAGTTGGTGTGGCCATAAATACAGTTAGCTCTAAATACAGTTAGCCCAGCTCCAGGTCAGATTTTGATGTTAAGGGATTTTAAAGCAAGTCTAAGTTTGATTTATAATATGTAACTGAAATTGAAATAATCACAAGTTGATGGTAAACTTGTTTGCAGAAAATTATTTACCTTTTTTAGGCATAAAATGTTAAAAACTGTTGTCATTATCACAATTATTTATCTTTCTAATAGGTTCTGTCATAATTTTTTGTGCAAAATGCAGATAGTATGAACACTTTCATGTTATAATATCAGATATAATCAGATATTAAAACAACTTGTTTGTCTGAAATTTAAAAAGAAAGGGTCTAGATAAAATTCCTGCTGCAAATGTTGCACAGACAAACAAATGTCAAACATATTATTTGACCACAAACTCAAAATTCCAAAGCAGTTGTGCTGAATGCAGTTGTGCTAAATGCTGCCATTCAGATGCATTTGAACAACACTAAATGATGTATAGATTAGATGTGAATCCTCACAAAAGTCAACAATAAGACACAGAAGTGGATTTATTGTGTATTCACCTTGAACTGATGTGAATGTATTTGGTTATTTCTACCTACATGAATATACAGAGACAAATAGGACATTCTGTGAAAGAAAATAGGAGAAAAGGGTTTAAAAATCCATCTTTCAAGCTGCCAGACGGAACACATAAGCTCCTAACCTTCATAACAAGGTCGGCTGTGATGCAACTGATTATATCCACCGCCTCAAAATGTTCCCTGTTCTGTCTGGAGGCACCGGAGCAGCTCAGCATATGTTCACTTCCTCACCTGCCTTCTGTTTGTTCACAGTGACGAGAAAGAGGAAGAGGAGTATGAGAAGGAGGAGGTTGGGGAGGATGGAGAGATCATTCTGGTCAGTGGAGACAAAGTGTCCGGTCCCTGGAACAAGTCTGGTGCTGCACCTCCTCCTGCTGCACCCGTGGGTGAGTAAACCAACCTCAGTTGCTTGACATCTGCTCTGTAATCTGTCAAAAATTCATACAAGAACACTGTGTATGAGTCACACAAATGATTTTTGTGAAGTAAGATCTGCTTTATTCACCCTGGAGGAAATTATTTTGCCAGAGTGCAATAAACAAAAAACAAAGGTTTGTGGAATTACACAATTACACAGAGGTTAGTAGTAAAATAGAAATAACAAAGAATACAAAGTACCAAATGTAAGTTTCTATAAGTGTTTGTGTGAAGTGTGTAAAGTGTCTACAAAAATAAGAATTAAAATACCTAAGAAAAATAAAATAAGATGCCACAAGTACAAGATATAAACTGTATGCAAATACTAAAAGCAAGGAAGATTAACAGAAAATGAACTGAAGTAGAGTAAACAGATATAGTATTTATTGTTAGTATTCATTTAAAAAAAGGTAGTTTGGTTAGTCCTAAAGACAAAAATAACAGAAGTTGAATTTTTATTTTTACGTTTAAATTCCATTCCTTTATAATTTCAGATTAACTGTAGGTGTTTGGGGGGTTGGGTATATTTTATCTGAAATTAATTTCTGTGTTAGGACTGTTGTGTTACTCCTATGTTAACACCGGGTAATTACTTTGTTATTATGAGTCATTACTAAGCTGTAATGTTTTTGTTTTGGATTTGATCTGTTAATGTATATGTAAAGAGAAAAGGATTTATTTCTGTACTATTGATAATAAAATAAACTTAATTATATCAATTTAAAGAATACTCTTGATATCTTGTCACCTCTATCATTTAAATGTGTTTTATATGCTAGATAATTACAGTACTTATTTGTGGGGTATTTTAGGATTATGGAAGTGCACGAAGAGCATTTTAAAATGTTTTGTGTTTTATCATGAAACAATCACATACATAGCCTAAAGCAGTTTCACCAAATTGAAAATGTTTTTTCTTGTCTGATTGATGTTCTCTCGCTACAGAGGAAGTAGAGGTGCCCGAGTCAAAGCCCGCTGGCGTTTATCGCCCACCAGGAGCTCGACTGTCCACCACCAGACGAGGCCCCAGCCAGGGCCCTCCTGAGATCTTCAGTGACGCACAGTTCCCCTCTCTACTTTCCACCGCCAAGCATGTTGAGACGCGCAAGTAAGTCGACTTCAAGTGAGATTAGTTTGCGAGTATCATGTGTTGCTGCCGTTTGACTAATGCAATCCCGTGTTCGTTGCTTCAGGGACAGAGAAATGGAGAAGACCTTTGAGGTTGTGAAACACAGGAACCGTGGTAGAGAGGAGACAGGCGGCGCTTCTATGCAGCACTTGCAGCTCGACAACCAGTACGCCATCCTGGGGGATAAGTAGAGCTGCTTCCCTCCGTCCTCTGGCCCCTCCAGCATGGTCCTGCCCGGCCCCTTGAAGGAAGCTGAACTCCAGCTGTGTGGACTGCAGTCCTGACAGAGCTCACGCTGCCACCATCACCACACTGGTTACTTACACAAACACACAGCCCCATAGATACGCAAACCGACACACAACAGTACCACCGCAGCACATACAGCGACACTCCCTTTAAATTGATCAGACTTTTACATTCATTTGGTTGGCAAAACTGCATCAAGGACTGCATCTGAAGGGGCTGATGAGAGAGGGAATGATTGAAACGGAATTAGCAAAATACACCCAAACGTATGACACTGCAGCAGCAACAAAAGGCGACGTAGTTGCCCTTTGTGGATTATACTCAGAGCAGCAGTTGTGTGGCGCAACTTCTCTCTGGACTTCAACTTGCTTTGATAAAGCCACAGAGGATCGAAGATGACTTTAGGCAAGATGATTTTACAAACTTCTGTGAAAATATCTATTTTTTTGCAAGATGGTTATAACCCAATCGCACATGGTTATTTTGAGGTGTGTTTTTGAGTTGCGTTTGGGGCTTCTGGAGTGGGGATACTACCTCAGCAGCATAGCTGGTGGTGACCATATGGACTGAGTGTTTTTTTTTTTCGCTGTGGTGGTGAAGGGGGCAAACACCAACCCCCACCCCTCCTCATACAAGTTGGCCATCAGGCTCTTTGATTTAGAAACTTGAAGCTTTTTTTTTCTCCATTCATGATGATGATGACATTCTGCAAAGATCTATGGACAAGAAGAGATAGGTTGTGGTCCTCATTTAGAATTTCTATATAAAGTGGCCTTACTGATAGAGAAAAACTGCATTGTCATCTAAAGAGAACTTTGCTTGTTGTCTTGCGGGCTGATGCCTGCCTCTGGATCTCACCACTTTGTGAAAAAAATAACATGCAAAAGGAAAAAAAACTCTTCTGTTCGAGAATGTAGTGCTGTTGTAGTTTGCCTGATGATTACAACTACTAACTGTCTTTCATATTCACTGATTGATTTTGCTGCCCTTACTTTTCTCTTTAAACATCAGAAAAAGAGCAATTAAAGCTTGGTTCTAATCTGAAACCCTTCCCTTGGTAACAAATGCTTCACTGCAGTTTGACACTAGGTTGTCTCAAATATCACTGTGTCAAGAAAAAGATGGGAAACCACTTTAGATGCAAATCTGTTGAGGTTGTTTGCCCATGTTGAGTTCGCAACTTTAATAGTTTGTTGTAAAGTGGTACATTTCGACCTCCAGTTTTAAGACTTTTCTTTTTTTAACAAGGCTTTTCCTCAAAGGTAATCCCACTGTCTCAGTTTCATGCATACAACCCCTAAACCAACAGAACTACCCAATTACAATCCAATGGGTTTTTACTACAAGCATAGTTTTGAAAGGTCAAGAAAAACTGAATTTTTGTTCTGTGTCTGTTCCATAAAATATGTCAGGAGGCATTGATCCCTGCTCGGACGCTTCAGGTGAAATGAGATATTTGTGATGAGAAGAAAAGAGCCTAACCCTAGAAATAAAGTGGTCCTTGTGATTTTGTCTGGTCTGAATCTTTAAAGTTGGAAATTGGGTTTTTTTTTCCTCAGAAAAGCGATTGTCTATTTGTAAACTTAAAGCTTCTATGATCCTGTTATCCCTCCTACAATGCTTACATCCTGTGTTGTCTCATTTTGTCTGAGTAGGTGGTTTTTTTTAAAAAAGAAAAACACATGGATAAAATATCAAACGGTCCAGCTCTTGGGGAAAAAAAGATAAATGACCTCATCCCAAGCATATTAACAAATAAAAGAAACTTTTCTCACAACAGACGTTTCAATGTTTATTTGAAGAAGACTGTAACACCAGTGAATGATGGTCATTTGCCTCCGTCAGGATTCACGACATGCTTTCATCTGTTGAGCATGTCTGGTGCCAGTCTTCTTTCATTTAGGCTCCCCCTGAGAAGATGAGACCACCAACATATATAAAAATAATATAAAAAATAACAACTTGGAATCAATTGTCATACATTTGCTGACTCTGTCTACTGTTATCTTTACTGCTATTACATATCATAAATGCTAGTTGCGGTCATAGTTTCCTACCTGGACCCCATTTCCAGCAGTTGGTCGAGTTGGAAAACCACCTGTGACTACCAGAGGGATCCACCCACCTGTGTTCTATTATGCAATAATAAAATAAAAATAAGAATCAGTGTTGTTATGAAGATCTGCCTGTTGTTACTGCCGCCGGCCGCATGGTGTCGCTGTCGCACACGGTAATAAAGCAGTTCGCTTCGGTTGTAAACTTGACTAAGAGGTGCTTTCAAACGGCAGGCTAACAGGCTACACAACTGATGTGTTTATCTAAACGAAAAAATATATATTTACAAAACGATGACAGACGGCGTTCACAGGGAAAATGATTACAAAAAAGACCTATTTAAAGAATGATTCGAGACAGGACAACTCGGCGAAATTTTACTTGGTACGAGTTGGTAGACATTCTGAAGCTGAATTTGAAGCTACTAGCTAACACTGCTAACGGCCGCCAAAGACAGAAACGTCACACTGGTGCTGCTGACAGGTAAATTACATTTAACTACTTCAACTCTATGAGCACTTGTTTAACAACTTCGAATATGCAGCTTTAAATGAATACCTAATTTTTTGTCGTTTTAGCTTTCTTAGCCAAAGCTAGCATTAGCCCCGTTTGTGACACTTAGCAGTCTGTATGTTGTTGTTTGTCCGTTATTTGGCCACAAAATATTGGAATTTTTTTTTTTCAGTTATTCCAGGCAGACAACACGACCATGTAGACATGGACATGTCTTGAAAGTGTTATGAGCTGCCAAATGTAAGATAGGAAATAATGCTTGGATTTCCTTGTGTAAGGTTAGCTTAGGAAACACCACAGATGGAGGGATGTGGGCAAGAGACATGCCTCGATCCAAGACATTTGTGGTTGCTCGCTCCTATCGTGTATTTGTGGACACAAAACCATGCCATGAAGAAGACCAGTACACTTTTTAAAACCCTCAAGTGATAAGAAAAAAAAGATGATTGTTAAAGTTCTGCTTTTTAAATTGGTGGGTAAAGGTCATAAGATATATCATTTTTAAGATTACATAAGGGCCATTCCTCCTCTATTCACCAAGTCTTCACCATCACCAGTTTTTTTAAACTGCTAATGGAGTTGACAATGTGTGAATTCTGGGTTTGTAGGTACGTTAGTTTCTGAGTCCTACAAAGCATGGATTTTTAAGCATTTTTTATGTACATGTCCCCTTAATGGTGCTATGTAGTGCCAATACTTTATACATTTAAACATGTACAATCTTTAGGACCAGTCTTATAAATTTATTTAAAAAAAATACAAAATTTTTGTTACTTACATACGATGGGGGGCTTTTCTGGTTTTGAAGCGGCACTGTGCCTCCTTCATGCAGCTGTAATTAAGAAGGATATCACTTGAATTGAAAAATATAGATTCCTAAACAATGTTGCAACATTAGATATTTGTATTTAGTCATTTCAACAGATTGTCCACCCCGATGCTGGAAGGTCATTGACATTAGAGTTCAAACAAAGTAGCAAAATAATTAATCAGTAATCTCCACAGAGACAGCAGCAGCAGTATGATGCATGCTCCTGATGATTCTTGGAACGAATACACGAAAGAACAAATGTACAATAAAAATCAAACTTTTGTTTAAATCTGGATTTATATCAGCGGTATCTCTTTAACACTAGTGTAACGATAGTTCTCCTCCTCTGGTGAAAATATAACAACATTAAATAAAATCTTTTGTTAAAATCACTAAAATGAAATTACAGAAATGTAAAACTTTACAAAGCAATAGTCAAAATGTAATGTAGTTTGAATACCACAGACCCTTCCAGAGTAAAACCAATTGCAGCTGATTCTTTATCACTAAATCTGCGAAGATTGAAAATCCACCAATGACACCGTCTTACCGACGCTGCAAGAATGAATCCCAGCAAACAGAGTAGAGTTAGCCCTCTCATCTTGGTGAAAATGTTCCTCCAGTCTGCGCATATGCTTGTTTTATAACGCCTTTGTTTGTAGGCGGAGTCTGTTAGGTGTTTGCACTGCTTCACCTTTAGTTTAATATCAAAGTCCCATTTGGTGCTAACTGCTTACCTTCACAAAGATTGCTGATTTTTGGATGTTGACTACTTCTCAGTTCAAGCTTTATTTTGCTGATATATTGCCACTGGAAGTGAATGGTATTACAATATCAATAAAAACTATTTAACCTTAATCTGTACCCACAAGTGTAAGAAGAATTAAAGCTTGTTTCTATTCCAAAACTATTCTTTTGGCAGTAAATGTTGTACAGAACAGACATTCTATATTCTACCCTAGAAACACTGCAAATGACCCCTCCTATGTTAAATGTTAAGATAATTCTAGAATTTACTCAACACTTGTCCAGTTTAAAAGAGATTTTATTCAGGTCCAGCTGCTGAAATGCAGTGTTTCCCCTGGGTTGAAATGGCTGTGAGGTGGTGGGGTCACTTTCAGCTGAAAGTTGTTGACGGGGTGGGGTGGGGTGGGGGGAGTAATTGGGTGGGGGGAGTAATTATATATACTATCGGGCCGTCTCCGCCGCAGCCGTGCGCACCCCCCCCCCCCCGCGGACGGTCTCGTCGGTCCGGCGGGTTTTGCACTGCACCTTTTTTTTTTTTTTTTTTTTTTTGCCGCGGACCAGTGAGGCGGCAATGTCGGCAGAATTTTAATGAGGCGGTGGCCTATACCGACGAGGCAGGCCGCCTTGCTGGTTATATGGGAGGAGAAACACTGAAATGTGTTCAAAATGTAGAAATTAGCCCCTTTTTTGTGAGCTTCTTTTATAGATAGATAGATTTGTAACAAAACAGTTTTTCATTTGCGCCGAACACCAAATGTTTTATATCTTCTAACAAACTGTGGTGACAAGATGATTGAATATCTTTCTGGACTTGTGGGGTTTCATAGATTGTCGAGCAGAACCAGAAATCTGAGAATCTTTGAAGGTTTCAGTGCTTAGATGCTTTTAGACCCCCAAAGAACACTGAAGAACTAAAGATGTGCAGGACACTGAAAACATCATCACATTAATTTTGTACACAAAGTTATTAAATATAAAGAAAAAAATATGTTGATCTTTTATTTGGAGACGCTAAACACTGAATGGAGTCGACGATAATAGGAAGGTTAAATGTTAAGATAATTAGAGAATTTATTCAACATTTGTCCAGTTTTAAAGCGATTTTATTCAGGTTCAGCTGCTGAAATGTCTTTCTAACAAATTGTGTTAGAGAAGTTTACCCTTTGTGTGCATCTGTCTTGGATTTAATAAATATTGACAGTCAATTTGAAACCTGGGATTTTTCCTGTTAACAGGAATTCCTGTTTTTCTGACACCCTTTTCTGACCTTATATTTACCTCAAGGTGCCTTGTATGGCATACATGCATATATTCGTACATATTATACTTGCTTGTAGAGTGTAGTTTATTACAGCCTCATATAAAATCAACAATAATGATAATAGTAATATTAAAGCAAACAGAGCTCTGATATCGGTATCAGCAGATGTCCAAATTCAGGGATCGGATCAGAAGCAAAAAAATATGAATCACTGCATCCCTAATATTTTTGGTGGATGACAGTAGAACTCTGCAACTCAAGGTAATAATGTGTATCAGACTTTGAACATACAGAAAAAACCCTTAGTGTTAGTATGATCAAATAATTGTTTCTCATACTTTTAATTATTAACCACGCCTGACGTACGTCAGTGGGGTTACAGCATTCGCTTCGGTATCTGGCTGGGTAAGTATGTATGTGGGTATGTCCAGTCAGATATCTCTGCAAGTGGTGAATTCAGGACAATCAAACTTGGCACTGAAGATCAGTCTAAGGTCCCCTGCTCAGTTGTGGAGTTACAGGTCAGCAGATCAAGTAGGGAGGGATATACGTAGGATGATCAAAATTGATACAGAGTATCCTGCATGGGTGTGGTTCTGCCAGAGTCAGAGTTGGTGTTCATTGGGTCTAATTGGGGATAAAATACTGAAGCTGAACTCACCTCTTTGGGGTTGGTCCACATCAGCTAAATTAGGAAATGAGACAGAAATTTCACACAATAGTTTCTAATGAAATGTTTATTGAGGAGAAGAAGCAGTATGAAGAAATCCCCTGCTGGTTCCTCATTCTGATGGCTGTACTCAGGACTTCATATGTGTTTGGACCTGTTGAACTGAACTCTCTGCTGTGTCATTTTCACTCGTCTGTATTTCCCTGGATGATGAATTGAGTAATATTGGGTTAAAAAAGATTTTTAGTTAACTGTCACACCTTTTGAAAACATGCACAAAGATACATACTGAATAATTATAATGATTTTTTTTTTCTTGATTTTTCAGATTGACAAATCATTGACTTTGCTAACATCATGTGGGGAATATTTATTGGGGCTATGTTTGTCAGTTGTTGTCTTTAAATCTTGAACATTTTCTTACCTGTGTGTCCTCTTTGTCAGCAGGTTCTGGTGCAAACCCAAAAGTGTTTTCAATTGGCCTCACAACACCATTCCACTGACAGGGAAAATGGTTATCAGCATTTTATAGTGATGTAAGTCCTTTGACAATGAATCTTCACACTCTTATGTGTTGACATTTATTGTCTCACATATCTTGACATTTTGTTGTCCTTATGTGTTAAAGAGTTTCTTACCTGTGTGCCATTGTCAGCAGTTTTTGGAGGAAGTTCAGTAGGGTTATCCAGCGACATCACGGTAACATTCCACTGATGGGGAAAAATGGTTATCAGCTTACCGAAAATTTCAAATAAATTTAAAGTGTCAGTGAGTACAGTTTTCTTCACCATCAAAAGGAACTCAGAAACTGGGGAGCGCTCTGACAGGAAGAGGTCTGGAAGACCCAAAGCCACAACAGACTCAGAAGACAAGTTTCTGAGAGACAACAGCCTTCATGATAGGCAGCTCACAGGACAACAGCTTCAAGCACAGCTTAATAATGATCGTAGTAAGAAGTCTCAGTTTCAATTGTGAAGAGATGACTTAGAGTTGCAGATTTAACAAGTCGAGTTGCAGCAAGAAAGCCATTGTTTTGATGTCAGAATAAGAAAAAGAGGTTTACCTGGGCCATGAAACACCACCAATGGACTATTGAAGACTGGAAGATGATATTATGGACTTATAGATCAAATTTTGAAATCTTTGGTTCATCATGCAGGATTTTTGTACATCACTGAGTAGGAGAAAGGATGGTTCCTCGTTGTGTGACATCGACTGTCAGACATGGAGGAGGAAGCGTGATGGTCTGGGGTTATTTTGCTGGATTCAGGGTCTGTGACTTGTACCCTGACCCAAAACATCTAACACAGCATTCTGCAGCACCATGGAGTATGCTCTGGTATGTTCCTAGTTGGTCAGGGATTCATCCTACAGCAAGATAATGACCCAAAATAAAAGTTAAGCTACGCCAGAGCAACTTTAGGAAAAAGGAACAAGAGGGTAAGCTTGAAACATGGAGTGTCAGCACAGTCTCCAGACTTAAACCCCATGGAGCTGGTTTGAGATGAACTGAACAGAAGAGGGAAAGCAAAGGAACCTGCAAGTGGCACACATTTATGGGAACTCCTGTAACAGAGTTGGGAAGAACTTTCTGAAGACTATTTGATTTTCATTGTGGGAAGAACACCATGAGTGTTTTCAGCTGTTGTATCTGCCAAAGGTGGCTACTGTGATGAGTCAAAAGTTTAGAATACATTTTCTGAATAGATTTTTTGTTTTCCTTAATTTGCTTATTTAGTCTATGCTTTCATTTCTGAGTACAATGAGACATTAACATGAATAATTTTCTATAAAAAACTGGAAAAATTGGGGTGTTCTAAAATTTTGACGAATAGTATATGTAATCTAATCCAATTTTTGTATCGATGTGTTTGTTTATTCCTGCAAGGTCATCGACTTTGGACTTCAAATAAAGCAGCAAAACAAACAACAAAGTAACCTCTTCTTTAGAAATGGCAGCAATGTGAAACATTCCACTTAGAAATTGAAAATTACATCATAAAAATAGATATTTTTTTGCATTGTTTATTGTTTGCTTCTCACACCAGACATCTCATAAACTCTGACTGTGAAAGAACTGAGCATTGCAACCACTTGTGGTCACTTAATACATTTACATAACCAATAATATTGGCAGATCTTTATTAACAGACGTAAACTTACTACTTATAAAATGTTAGAAAGACCTGTTCCCTCTAGGGAATTTCTTTGCTCTTCTGCAGCTCTTATCTGAGTCTGTGTGTTGCAGGGAAGTTTAATCCAAACAAATCAAACTATCCACCATTACAAATAACATGTCACGCACGCACGCACGCACGCACGCACGCACGCACGCACGCACGCACACACACACACACACACACACACACACACACACACACACACACACACACAGAGAGAGACAAAATACTTTGCGGTACATACCGTTGATGTGTTTGTGGTTGTATTGTTGAAGCCCTCTTCATTTTCCATTGGGCTTATCCCTGTGTCTGTACTCTAGTTGAATGAAAAAATCATTGATATTAGTCCGAAGGCATTGCAGTGTTTGCATCATATCAAGTATTCATCAAATCTTATAAAGGTTGTTTCCAGTGTAGCAGTTGAATTTTTAATAAATGTTGCATCATTAAAGATGCTGTAGGCTTAAACTGATTTTTCTTTCTTAATTAAAACTGAATGCTTATATTATGCTCAAATACATAATGTGTGAAAACCGCATATTGATTTATTTCCTTTTGAAAACCACATGTTTGAATTTACAGAAGCTGATTTCAGTTGTTCAATTTTGGAAACTTGGAACACTTTAAAAAAAAGTCATCACAAATTTTAATGTTGATTTAAAGATGAATATGTCTCAAGATTTGATCGCATGATTGATGGAGCATGACTGAACAAGAATGATTTTGAACTTCTGCCAATCTGTTTTAGTAACTACAAATAATGAATGAGAGTGGACATTCAGAGGTAGCAAAAATTTAAATATTTGTTTTCCAGATTCCATGACTTGAATGCTTTAAACTGGAAATGCCAGAGAAAGAAAGTTCAAACCACATAAAGAACTATATAAAAATATTTCAGAGCTATTTGGCTGGTAGAAGTTAAAAGTTACATTTATTTTAAATGGAGATCATTCATTTTGTCATTAAAGGCAAATTAAACTAAAAAAGTGCAACAAATTAATAAATTAAGAACAGTAGCAGTTGGTATTCTTAATCGATTGATCTTAGTTCTTTGTCTTTACCGATATCTCAACTGTTGGTTTTAGTTCCGCTACCACAACAGTCCCAAACAAAAAGAGTAGTACAAGTCCTCTCATCTTGAAAATGAATTGGCCTCCTGTTTGCTCCCACGTCTGCTTTGTAGTATCTTTGTCAGGAGGTGGAGTTTGAGGTCCGTGTGTCCTTGTAGATTGATATCAAAGTCCAAGCCAAACATGTATGTAAACCAGAGGAAGGTCTCCCCTTAAGAACTATGTTGATTCTCCTTTAAAGAACTGTATAAAACTATTTCAGAGCTATTTGGCTGGTAGAAGTTAAACGTTAACAATGCTGTAGTAATGCTGAAGTAGCGGGTTAGGGATACTATGTTAAACTTAGTCAAAAGATTTATTTTAAATGAAGATCATTTTGTCATTAAAGACAAACCAAAAAAGTGACAGATTATTCAGTAAAAAAAACAGTAGCAGTTGGTATTCGTAATCAATTGATCTTAGTTCTTTGTCTTTACCTCTATTACAACTGGCTTGTGTGTCGCTACCACAACAGTCCCAAACAAAAAGAGTAGTGCAAGTCCTCTCATCTTGAAAATGAATTGGCCTCCTGTTTGCTCCCACGTCTGCTTTGTAGTGTCTATGTCAGGAGGTGGAGTTTGAGGTCCGTGTGTCATTGTAGATTGATATCAAAGTCCAAGCCAAACATGTATGTAAACCAGAGGAAGGTCTCCCCTTAAGAACTATGTTGATTCTCTCTTTTTTTTTTTTTTTTTAATTCTCATTATCAATGAAATATATTCACCAGAAGTATTTTCAACAAATTTAGTGTACAGTTAAATCATACCAGACTACAGCTTTGTTATCATAAAAACTTAATGTGAAATCTTGTAAAGGAGTGTCTTACCCAGGTCATGGAAGAAGGGGAAGGATGACAAATTGAAAATTAGTCTTGTTCAGTTCTTTTCTGTCAATCATGTGATCCAAACCATTGGAGATTTAAATCTGATTGTCATGTAAAGAAATGTGTGTATAATCTCACCTCCAAACCATTTGTTTTGATTTTCTCAGATCTGTACAATGATTTCAATACTACTTAAAGATCAGTATCATCTAAGCAAAGGCCTGGAAAGGAAAGTTGACTATTAGTCTGATACGTTGACATTTGTTGGAAGAAGACATACAGTAATTGTAAAACATATCTTTTTTCACAATTCTTCTACATTGTATGTTTTGATTTTAGAATAAACAATGACTTTTGTTAATTGAATTCAAACGTTTTTCGAGGTCGTGCTTTGCCATCTTCCTTCTCTGTGAATGCGCGTCCGAAACCAGACCGTTGACAGAACAGAGATGGACTGGACTCCATAAATTTCCTCTTTTTTTTTTTTTTTTTTTTTTTTACCAACGGTAAAGCTCTTGTCTGACATTTCTAGCAGACTTAGTTTTAATATTAGTACAGTTATAAACACATGTTGTAATTTCCCGACGGTTGAACTCAGATTCTCTCCATCGCCGTCGTGTTTCCGAGCGGCAGTATGAACGGTCAGAACAGGGAGATTCAAGTCTTCATCCGGATAAGACCGACTGAAAACTTGGCCCAAGACCTGATTGAATGTTCTTCTGATGGACAGGTAGCTAAATGTCTCTTTTGTTAGTAGTATACGGTTAAAATGAACAGAAACCACGCTATAAGCTACAAGCACAATAAGCTATTTGGCGTTTAAAATTAACATCCCCTTCTGTTGTCAGAGTTGGTGTTCATTGGGTCTAATTGGGGATGAAATGCTGACACTGAACTCACCTCTTTGGGGTTGGTCCACATCAGCTACATTAGGAAATGAGACAGAAATTTCACACAATAGTTTCTAATGAAATGTTTATTGAGGAGAAGAAGCAGTAGCAGGATGAAGAAATCCCCTGCTGGTTCCTCATTCTGATGGCTGTACTCAGGACTTCATATGTGTTTGGACCTGTTGAACTGAACTCTCTGCTGTGTCATTTTCACTCGTCTGTATTTCCCTGGATGATGAATTGAGTGATATAAGGTTAAAAAAAATAGTTAATTGTCACACCTTCTTTTGAAAACATGCACAAGAATACATACTGAACAGTAATATTTTTTTCTAGTTTTTCAGATTGACAAATCATTGACTTTGCTAACATCATGTGGGGAATATTTATTGGGGCTGTGTTTGTAATTTGTTGTCTTTAAATCTTGAACATTTTCTTACCTGTGTGTCCTCTTTGTCAGCAGGTTCTGGTGCAAATCCAAAAGTGTTTTCAATTGGCCTCACAACACCATTCCACTGACAGGGAAAAATAGTTATCAGCATTTTAAATTGATGTAAGTCCTTTTGACAAATTAATGTTCACACTCTTATGTGTTGACATTTATTGTCTCGCATATCTTGGCATTTTGTTGTCCTTATGTGTTAAAGAGTTTCCTACCTGTGTGTCATTGTCAGCAGTTTTTGGAGCAAATCCAGCAGAATTTTCAAACGACATCACGGTGCCATTCCACTGACGGGGGAAAATAGTTATCAGCTTTTTAAAGTGATGTAAGTCCTTTGATTCATTAATCTGCTCTCTCTTTGGTGTTAACATTTTTTTGTTTCGCCTCTGTTTAAAAGTTCCTTATTCATTGTTTTACTTTGTGAAAGTTTAGAGTACCTATCTCTACATGCTTGATTTTTATCCTTTGCTCTGGAACCTAAAATAGGAGGGCATTGCACTTAATGAGGAAAATACATCCATGTTTACTCTGGTCCAATTTTGCCACATTATGTTTGCTTATTCCTGCAAGGTTTTCGACTTTGGACTATCTAACCAAACAAACCTCTTTTCTCCTCTGCAGCAGCCGTTAGCTTTATTTGGATTGGAAAGCAAGTTTCAAGTAAACAAGTCAAACCTTCCACCATTGCCAAAAACCTTGAAAACTCAAACAGTGAAATAATTTTCTTGAACAAAATTATTGTCAGCTTGTATCCTCTGATTGTGGCTTAAAACTAAATTGAAAAATGAAGTAACTTAGTGTGAAAACATTATGGTGTGTGTTTAGAGTGTTGAGCTGCTGCATCTGTGCTTTCTGCCATCTTGTCTTATCAATAATAGTATCCATTGGTCAAATCATTAGCACTGCATTCAAATGAGGCAGCTAAATGACCAATACATTTAATTGTGAAATGATGCTGTAGGTCTCTATAAAACTATAAAAATAGGCTTCTACTTTACTTGTTTTACATCAGAATAAGATTAAAATAAGGTACTGAAGTTGGTTCATAAGCAAAGAAAAGTTGTAATACCTAAAATTTTCTCCTTATGCTACCAGAAAAGTCCATCATATATTAATCATTACTTTATAAAACTTAGCAGCACCCACCTCTGCATTGTCCAATTCTTTTCTTGGCAATGTTACCTGCAATAGAAGGGCATTGTTTGTTAGTAAGAAAAAAACATATACATATATATTTTAATCCAATTTTTGTATCGTGTGTTTGTGTCGACTTTGGACTTCAAATAAAGCAGCAAAACAAACAGCAAAGTAACCTTTTCTTTAGAAATGGCAGCAATGTGAAACATTCCACTTAGAAACTGAAAATTACATCATAAAAATATATTTTTTTGTATTGTTTAATGTTTGCTTCTCACACCAGACATCTCATAAACTCTGTGAAAGAACTTGTGGTCACTTACTGTTTTTGCATAACCGATAATATTGATCCGACAGCTTTAGTAACAAACGTGAACTTACTACTTTTAAAATGTAAACAGGAGTCCTAAAAATTGAAATACACATTATGCTAAATGTATGAACGGAGAAATTTCATCTAAACAAATGAAACTTTCCATCATTACAAATAACATTGAGCGTTCACACACACACACACACACACACACACACACACACACACACACACACACACACACACACACACACACACACACACACACACACACACACACACACACACACACAAAATACTCTGCAGTACATACCGTTGATGTGTTGGTTGCATTGTTGAAGCCCTCGTCATTTTCCATAAAGAATACAATTCCTGCCTTGTTCTGCAAATTGAATTAAAAACAATCAGTGAACTTAGTCCGAAGGCATTGCAGTGTTTGCTTTGTATCCAGTATTCATCAGATTTTGTAAAGGTTATCTCAAATGTACCAGTTAAATTATTAATACATGTAGCAGCATTACAGATGCTGTGGGCCGATACTAAGTTTTCCCTAAAAAAATTTACAATAAGAAATAAAATCAAATTATCTATATTTAGTTTAAACTTTTATAGTATTAAAATGAAATCAAAAAAGGCTGTAACAATTAAAACTGAATGGTTACATTATACTCATTAAATACATCATGTGTGACAATCACATATTGATGTGATTTTAGTAATTCAGTTTTGGAAACTTGCAAAACTTACATTTTTTTGTCTTTAGAAATTTTGATTTGAAATATTCCACGGCTTGAAAACTTTAAATTGGAAATGTCAGAGAAAGAAAGTTCAAACCACATAAAGAACTATATAAAAATATTTCAGAGCTATTTGGCTGGTAGAAGTTAAAAGTTACATTTATTTTAAATGGAGATCATTCATTTTGTCATTAAAGGCAAATTAAACTAAAAAAGTGCAACAAATTAATAAATTAAGAACAGTAGCAGTTGGTATTCTTAATCGATTGATCTTAGTTCTTTGTCTTTACCGGTATCTCAACTGTAGTTGGTTTTGGTTTCGCTACCACAACAGTCCCAAACAAAAAGAGTAGTACAAGTCCTCTCATCTTGAAAATGAATTGGCCTCCTGTTTGCTCCCACGTCTGCTTTGTAGTATCTTTGTCAGGAGGTGGAGTTTGAGGTCCGTGTGTCATTGTAGATTGATATCAAAGTCCAAGCCAAACATGCATGTAAACCAGAGGAAGGTCTCCCCTTAAGAACTATGTTGATTCTCCTTTAAAGAACTGTATAAAACTATTTCAGAGCTATTTGGCTGGTAGAAGTTAAACGTTAACAATGCTGTAGTAATGCTGAAGTAGCGGGTTAGGGATACTATGTTAAACTTAGTCAAAAGATTTATTTTAAATGAAGATCATTTTGTCATTAAAGACAAATTAAACCAAAAAGTGCAACAGATTAATCAGTAAAGAACAGTAGCAGTTGGTATTCTTAATCAGTTGATCTTATTTCTTTGTCTTTATCTGTATTTCAACTGGCTTTTGTGTCGCTACCACAACAGTCCCAAACAAAAACAGTAGTGCAAGTCGTCTCATCTTGAAAATGAATTGGCCTCCTGTTTGCTCAAACGTCGAGCTGGTCCTCATGGTGTGGAAATTGTTTGCTGCATAGTATCCTAAGTTACATATAAATAAGAACAACAAATGACATTAACAGACATTTTGTTGTAAGTTGCATTTAAGAGACATTGCTTAGACTTCTTAAAATAAATAAAAATATCTATGTTTGCTTAAATATGAATAATTGAGGAAGCTTGTGGGAAAATTGTGAATGTGTAATGAGATGGGGAGAGAGTTTTAATATTTTGCGTACAGTGTGTTTTAGATATATTGGCCAAGTTAAATTCCAAAATTAGAAAAATGAACCTAAAAATACTCTCCCAGGCTAAAATGCTAGTGTATGTTAACACAGTCTGATGGTTATAATCAATTATGTTTTTACTAGTTGTTATATTGTTAAATTAGTTCAGTTGTAATCCAGTTTGAATCTTTCCTCCCCTTCATCTTCTAGATGTTTCCAAGTCCAGGTGTGAGGTGCCAGTGCAGCCAATGCGAGACAGTTTTCCTAAGACCCTCCAGAGAGGAGCCAGAAGAAGCTTCCTCAGCGACTGGTACAAATTTCATCCCTGGTTAGAACACTCCCAATCAAAAGATGCAGCTTACTGTTTTGTATGTCAGCATTTTTCCCTCCCGGATGCTCCAAAGACCGTTTTCACCTCTTTTCGAGAGTTATCACAACTGGAAAAAGCCTACAATGAAAGACAGTGGTTGCTGTTCTCATGCCAAATTTGAAGGACATGTAAATACAATGTTTGCATGAACAGAGAACAAGAAAATTCAGAATAAAAATACCTCAATCTTTAGACTAATGGAGGAGCAAAAAAAAGAAGCAGGTGGCTGAAAATCAGTCCTACATTAGAACGTTGGCTGAAATTTTAGTTCTAACAGCCACAGAAAACATAGCACAGCGGGGTCACAGGGAGTCTCTCAACTCCAAAAAAAAGGCTGTTTTTCTGTCTATGTTAGACTCGCTGGGTAACCATAACCCCATCATTAAAAAAACTTCAACAAGCTAAAAATGCAAATTATGCCAGTAAAACTATACAGAAAGAATTACTTGAGTGCTTGGCTCCAATGGTCAAAGTGGAAATCATCCAGGAAGTTAAAACAAGCAAGCAGTTTTCAGTTATTGTTGATGAAACTAAAGATGTTCAGAAAAAAGAACAAATGTCATTTGTTCTGAGATATTTTTTTTACAACGGTGTGGTTCATGAGAGCTTTCTGGAGTTTGATGTGGCAGAACACCTGGATGCTGCTGCCTTAAGTGACATGATTATATGCTTTCTTGAGAAGCATGGCTGGAGTACAAGCAAAACCTTGTATGCCAGGGCTACGATGGTGCGGCAGTGATGTGTGGGGCACATGCAGGTGTTCAAGCAAAAATAAAAGAAGTAACTAAACATGCCTTCTGTGTTCACTGTGGTGAATGTGTCTTCATTTGCACAGCTGACTCCCTCTTGGACGTCCCTTCGTTCTGCCCCTAGTCATGCTGCTATAGGCCTATAGGCTGCTGGGGGACTTCTCTTGACGCACTGAGCCCTTCTCTATCTACCTTTACATTTAATATGTATACCGTTATTGCAGTACATTCACTCTGTTTCCCCCTGTGCTATTTCTCCTAGTGTCCCTGGTCCCAGAGCTGGATGCTTCAGATCTGCGGTTGATGTTCCACCAGCTGGTTCAGTCTCCACCATGTCCACTGTGGGATGCTGCTGCTGACCTTCCTCCAGCCCTCTGCTTCCAACTCCCCTTTTTCCACCAGTCAACTCTGCATCGCCTTCACTATACTTGTTATGCTAACTTACATACTGTTTGAATTTTACTGCTAGCTATATATGGAGTATGGTTAATGTCAGAGCCGTACATCATAAGAGTAAATTATGAGTCAGTTTTCAATGTTGGCTTATACTTTGTCTGTGTCACATATCCTGTCATGCATGTATCCAAATGTGTGTTGTGTTTTCCTTGCTTTCCCACCCCTCCGTCTTCTCCCATCCCTCCCCCTTGCCCTCCTCTGTCCTTCTCAACCCACCCGGCCAGAAGGCAGATGGGTCCCCCCTATATAGAGCCGGGTTCTGCTCGAGGTTTCTTCCCTGTTAAAAGGGTGTTTTTCCGTGCCACTGTCGCCTTTGGGCTTGCTCTGGGGGTCAGGCATATGGGTTCTGTAAAGCGTCTTGAGACGATTTGACTGTAATTGACGCTATATAAATAAAATTGAATTGAATTGAATTGGTGCACACTGCTTGAACTTAGTTATAGTAGACGCTGTAAAAAGTGTAGCAGATGCAGGAAACAACTTCTCATTATTGGAATGACTGTATGTATTCATGTCTGGGTCATATGTGCATAACAAATGGCTGGAAGTGCAGTGGGAGATGTTTGATTGTGCACCAAGGGAGCTCCAACAGCTAAGTGATTCATGTTGGGCCTGTAGGCACATAGCATGTCGCGATGTTATGGACAGGTTGCCTGCAATACTACAGGTGCTTGAGGAGCTCGCATCTGAGAACCATCCACAGAGAGCTATTGAAGCAAGAGGGATATTGGCTCAGATTGATCTGAATTTTGATGGATCTCTTGTTCTGTTGACATGCTCCAGTCTAAAACAGTGGACAGTGCTAAGGCTATTGAACTTATTGAAGCACTTAAAGAGACACTGGTCCAGTATTGTAGTCGAGCCTCTTTTGAGGAAATGTGGAGTGAAATTCTTGATTTATGTCAACGAAGCAACATTGATACAACTCAAAGAAAAGCAAAAAGGCCAAGACAGACAACAAAGGTGCTTCAGGATACTGTCATCCACTCCACCTTGGGACAGCATGTAGTTTCAGATAGCAAACACACTTTTTGTGTCTCTGTGTAGTATCCAGGGGCCTCATTTATAAAGCTTGCGTATGCACAAAACAGCGCTACAAAGTTGCGTACGCCACTTTCTACGCAAAGGTTGTGATTATAAAAACAAACTTGGCGTGAGACTGTGCGCACCGGTGCATACGAAAGTGGCATACGCCTCTTTCTAGCCCTGTTTTGTGCGTATGCAAGCATCAAGCATCAAGGTTGGCATACGCCTCTTTCTACACTAAGGTTGTGATTTATAAAAAACAAACTTGGCGTGAGAATATGCGCACCGGTGTGCCAACTTCGATGCTTGCTTACGCACATTTTGGAGACAGAGGGAACAGCAGTGCCGGAGGGTGAACGGGGTACGACATGTTGAAAAAATGGCATTTTTTCCCGACATAGTATGCTATGGCGTTTTTTTGGACAAAATTCATGATGATTTCTTTTTTCCAAGAAAACCGCACAAAAGCGTTTTTCGCAGCCTACTTTACATTATTTTATCATATGGCATGTTTTTTTATATATATTATTTTTGCCTTTATTAGATAATGACAGGGAAGAGAAGACATGCAGCAAAGGGCCACAAGCAGGAATCGAACCTGGGCTGCTGCGTCGGAGACCAGCCTCTGTACATGAGTCACCCGCTTTACCCGATGAGCTATGCGGGCGCCTCATATGGCGTGTTTTTATGACATGTTGAAAAAATGGCATTTTTTTCGACATAGTATACTGTAGCGTTTTAGACAAAATTCATGATTTTTTTTTCAAAGAAAACTGCTCTATAGCGTTTTTCACGGCCTACTTTACATTATTTCATCATATGGCATGTTTTTACGACATGTTGAAAAAATGGCATTTTTTTTCGACATACTATACTATGGCATTTTTTTTGGACAAAATTCATGATTTTTTTTCAAAGAAAACTGCTCAAAAGCGTTTTTCACGGCCTACTTTACATTATTTCATCATAGAGCATGTTTTTTTATATATATTATTTTTGCCTTTATTAGATAATGACAGGGAAGAGAAGACATGCAGCAAAGGGCCACAAGCAGGAATCGAACCCGGGCCGCTGTGTTGGAGACCAGCCTCTGTACATGAGTCACCCACTTTACCCGATGAGCTATGCGGGCGCCTCATATGGCGTGTTTTTATGACATGTTGAAAAAATGGCATTTTTTTCGACATAGTATACTGTAGCGTTTTAGACAAAATTCATGATTTTTTTTTCAAAGAAAACTGCTCTATAGCGTTTTTCACGGCCTACTTTACATTATTTCATCATATGGCATGTTTTTACGACATGTTGAAAAAATGGCATTTTTTTTCGACATACTATACTATGGCATTTTTTTGGACAAAATTCATGATTTTTTTTCAAAGAAAACTGCTCAAAAGCGTTTTTCACGGCCTACTTTACATTATTTCATCATAGAGCATGTTTTTACAACATGTTGAAACAATGGCATTTTTTTTGACATAGTATACTATGGCTTTTTTTTGGACAAAATTTATGATGATTTTTCTTCAAAGCAAACTGCTCAAAAGTGTTTTTTGCGGCCTACTTTACAGGATTTCATCATATGGCATGTTTTTATTATATTTTATTTTTGCCTTTATTAGATAATGACAGGGAAGGTAGACAGGATAGAAGAAGACATGCAGCAAAGGGCCACGAGCAGGAATCGAACCCGGGCCGCTGCGTCGGAGACCAGCCCCTGTACATGAGTCACCCACTTTACCCGATGAGCTATATGGGCGCCTCATATGGCGTGTTTTTACGACATGTTGAAAAAATGGCACTTTTTTCGACATAGTATACTGTAGCGTTTTAGACAAAATTCATGATGATGTCTTTTTTCAAAGAAAACTGCTCTATAGTGTTTTTCACAGCCTACTTTACATTATTTCATCATATGGCATGTTTTTACGACATGTTGAAAAAATGGCATTTTTTTTCGACATACTATACTATGGCATTTTTTTTGGACAAAATTCATGATTTTTTTTCAAAGAAAACTGCTCAAAAGCGTTTTTCACGGCCTACTTTACAGGATTTCATCGTAGAGCATGTTTTTACAACATGTTGAAACAATGGCATTTTTTTTGACATAGTATACTATGGCTTTTTTTTGGACAAAATTTATGATGATTTTTCTTCAAAGCAAACTGCTCAAAAGTGTTTTTTGCGGCCTACTTTACAGGATTTCATCATATGGCATGTTTTTATTATATTTTATTTTTGCCTTTATTAGATAATGACAGGGAAGGTAGACAGGATAGAAGAAGACATGCAACAAAGGGCCACGAGCAGGAATCGAACCCGGGCCGCTGTGTTGGAGACCAGCCTCTGTACATGAGTCACCCACTTTACCCGATGAGCTATATGGGCGCCTCATATGGCGTGTTTTTATGACATGTTGAAAAAATGGCATTTTTTTCGACATAGTATACTGTAGCGTTTTAGACAAAATTCATGATTTTTTTTTCAAAGAAAACTGCTCTATAGCGTTTTTCACGGCCTACTTTACATTATTTCATCATATGGCATGTTTTTACGACATGTTGAAAAAATGGCATTTTTTTTCGACATACTATACTATGGCATTTTTTTTGGACAAAATTCATGATTTTTTTTCAAAGAAAACTGCTCAAAAGCGTTTTTCACGGCCTACTTTACAGGATTTCATCGTAGAGCATGTTTTTACAACATGTTGAAACAATGGCATTTTTTTTGACATAGTATACTATGGCTTTTTTTTGGACAAAATTTATGATGATTTTTCTTCAAAGCAAACTGCTCAAAAGTGTTTTTTGCGGCCTACTTTACAGGATTTCATCATATGGCATGTTTTTATTATATTTTATTTTTGCCTTTATTAGATAATGACAGGGAAGGTAGACAGGATAGAAGAAGACATGCAACAAAGGGCCACGAGCAGGAATCGAACCCGGGCCGCTGTGTTGGAGACCAGCCTCTGTACATGAGTCACCCACTTTACCCGATGAGCTATATGGGCGCCTCATATGGCGTGTTTTTATGACATGTTGAAAAAATGGCATTTTTTTCGACATAGTATACTGTAGCGTTTTAGACAAAATTCATGATTTTTTTTTCAAAGAAAACTGCTCTATAGCGTTTTTCACGGCCTACTTTACATTATTTCATCATATGGCATGTTTTTACGACATGTTGAAAAAATGGCATTTTTTTTCGACATACTATACTATGGCATTTTTTTTGGACAAAATTCATGATTTTTTTTCAAAGAAAACTGCTCAAAAGCGTTTTTCACGGCCTACTTTACAGGATTTCATCGTAGAGCATGTTTTTACAACATGTTGAAACAATGGCATTTTTTTTGACATAGTATACTATGGCTTTTTTTTGGACAAAATTTATGATGATTTTTCTTCAAAGCAAACTGCTCAAAAGTGTTTTTTGCGGCCTACTTTACAGGATTTCATCATATGGCATGTTTTTATTATATTTTATTTTTGCCTTTATTAGATAATGACAGGGAAGGTAGACAGGATAGAAGAAGACATGCAACAAAGGGCCACGAGCAGGAATCGAACCCGGGCCGCTGTGTTGGAGACCAGCCTCTGTACATGAGTCACCCACTTTACCCGATGAGCTATATGGGCGCCTCATATGGCGTGTTTTTATGACATGTTGAAAAAATGGCATTTTTTTCGACATAGTATACTGTAGCGTTTTAGACAAAATTCATGATTTTTTTTTCAAAGAAAACTGCTCTATAGCGTTTTTCACGGCCTACTTTACATTATTTCATCATATGGCATGTTTTTACGACATGTTGAAAAAATGGCATTTTTTTTCGACATACTATACTATGGCATTTTTTTTGGACAAAATTCATGATTTTTTTTCAAAGAAAACTGCTCAAAAGCGTTTTTCACGGCCTACTTTACATTATTTCATCATAGAGCATGTTTTTACAACATGTTGAAACAATGGCATTTTTTTTGACATAGTATACTATGGCTTTTTTTTGGACAAAATTTATGATGATTTTTCTTCAAAGCAAACTGCTCAAAAGTGTTTTTTGCGGCCTACTTTACAGGATTTCATCATATGGCATGTTTTTATTATATTTTATTTTTGCCTTTATTAGATAATGACAGGGAAGGTAGACAGGATAGAAGAAGACATGCAGCAAAGGGCCACGAGCAGGAATCGAACCCAGGCCGCTGCGTCGGAGACCAGCCCCTGTACATGAGTCACCCACTTTACCCGATGAGCTATATGGGCGCCTCATATGGCGTGTTTTTACGACATGTTGAAAAAATGGCACTTTTTTCGACATAGTATACTGTAGCGTTTTTTTAGACAAAATTCATGATGATGTCTTTTTTCAAAGAAAACTGCTCTATAGTGTTTTTCACAGCCTACTTTACATTATTTCATCATATGGCATGTTTTTTACGACATGTTGAAAAAATGGCATTTTTTTTCGACATAGTATACTGTAGCGTTTTTTTTGGACCAAGTTCCTGATGATTTCTTTTTTCAAAGAAAACTGCTCAAAAGCGTTTTTCACTCCCTACTTTACATTATTTCATCATATGACATGTTTTTACTACATGTTGAAGAAATGGCATTTTTTTCCGACATAGTATACTATGGCTTTTTTTTGGAAAAAAATTCATGATGATTTTTTTTTCAAAGAAAACTGCTAAAAAGCGTTTTTCACTTCCTATTTGACATTTTTTTATCTTATGTCACATGCATGTTGAAAAAATGGATTTTTTTCCCGTCATCGTATACTATGGCTTTTTTTTGGACAAAATTTGTGATGATTTTATAGAAAATTCCACCTAAAATTCTCCAATGGAGACCTAAAAGATGAGTTTAATGGTATATTCCACCTAAATATCACTACTGTAGACCTTGGAGGTTGGACTTATGGTATATTCCACCCAATGTCCTTGAACATAAACTTAAAAAGTTCATTGAAATGAATATTCCACCTAAAATCCCTCAAGGTAGACCAAAAAGTCTTGGTGTAAAGAAATATTCCACCTTAAATGTCAACCTAAAGGATGGTTTGGAGTAACATTCTACTCTAAAATCTTCCAATGTAGACCTAAAAGGTTTATCTGATGGTATATTCTACGCAACATCCTGGAACATTTACCTAAAAGGTTGCTTTAATGGTATACACACGTGGACAAAATTGTTGGTACCCCTCAGTTAAAGAAGGAAAAACCCACAATTCTCACTGAAATCACTTGAAACTCACAAAAGTAACAATAAATAAAAATTTATTGAAAATTAAATAATCAAAATCAGCCATCACTTTTGAATTGTTGATTAACATAATTATTTAAAAAAACAAACTAATGAAATAGGGCTGGACAAAAATGATGGTACCCATAACTTAATATTTTGTTGCACAACCTTTTGAGGCAATCACTGCAATTAAACGATTTCTGTATTTGTCAATGAGCGTTCTGCAGCTGTCAACAGGTATTTTGGCCCACTCCTCATGAGCAAACAGCTCCAGTTGTCTCAGGTTTGATGGGTGTCTTCTCCAAATGGCATGTTTCAGCTCCTTCCACATATGTTCAATGGGATTCAGATCTGGGCTCATAGAAGGCCACTTTAGAATAGTCCAACGCTTTTCTCTCAGCCATTCTTGGGTGTTTTTGGCTGTGTGTTTTGGATCGTTGTCCTGTTGGAAGACCCATGACCTGCGACTGAGACCAAGCTTTCTGACACTAGGCAGCACATTTCTCTCCAGAATGCCTTGATAGTCTTCAGATTTCATCGTACCTTGCACACTTTCAAGACACCCTGTGCCAGATGCAGCAAAGCAGCCCCAAAACATTACTGAGCCTCCTCCATGTTTCACCGTAGGGACAGTGTTCTTTTCTTCGTATGCTTGGTTTTTGAGTCTATGAACATAGAGTTGATGTGCCTTACCAAAAAGCTCCAGTTTGGTCTCATCTGTCCAAAGGACATTCTCCCAGAAGCTTTGTGGCTTGTCAACATGCATTTTTGCAAATTCCAGTCTGGCTTTTTATGAGTTTTTTTCAGCAGTGGTGTCCTCCTTGGTCGTCTCCCATGAAGTCCACCTTTGGCTCAAACAACGACGAATGGTGCGATCTGACACTGATGTACCTTGGCCTTGGAGTTCACCTTTAATTTCTTTGGAGGTTGCTCTGGGCTCTTTGGATACAATTCCAACGATCCGTCTCTTCAATTTGTCATCAATTTTCCTCTTGCGGCCACGTCCAGGGAGGTTGGCTACTGTCCCGTGGGTCTTGAACTTCTGAATAATATGAGCCACTGTTGTCACAGGAACTTCAAGCTGTTTAGAGATGGTCTTATAGCCTTTACCTTTAAGATGTTTGTCTATCATTTTTTTTCGGATGTCCTGGGACAATTCTCTCCTTCGCTTTCTGTTGTCCATGTTCAGTGTGGTACACACCTTTTCACCAAACAGCAGGGTGACTACTTGTCTCCCTTTAAATAGGCAGACTGACTGATTATGAGTTTGGAAACACCTGTGATGTCAATTAAATGACACACCTGAGTTAATCATGTCACTCTGGTCAAATAGTTTTCAATCTTTTATAGAGGTACCATCATTTTTGTCCAGGCCTGTTTCATTAGTTTGTTTTTCTAAATAATTATGTTAATCAACAATTCAAAAGTAATGGCTGTTTTTGATTATTTAATTTTCAATAAATTTTTATTTATTGTTACTTTTGTGAGTTTCAAGTGATTTCAGTGAGAATTGTGGGTTTTTCCTTCTTTAACTGAGGGGTACCAACAATTTTGTCCACGTGTGTATTCCCAGAAGAACCCTTGAACATTGGGCTTAATGGTATTTTCCACCCAAAATACTTGTGCATATACCAAGAAGTCAGTGTAAAGGAAATGTAGACCTAAAAGGATTGTTTAAAGGAACATTTAAACTATTATTTTCATCATTTAATAATCTGCTATCAGTCAGCACTCTGGCAAGCTTATTTTCATCAGTTTTTTTAGAGGAAGTCACAAATAAAGGAGCTCTTGGTTTTTACCGGCGTTACTGAGTCAAAAGCTGCTGTTTCAACACAGACACGTTCACATGCATCCACAAACCTTTTTTTTTTTGATAAAATAAAACAAAATAAAATGCATCCACAAACCTCTCACCTCTCAAACACCCACAGACAGGCAGTGAACTTGTTGGTCTGGTTTGAAGGCCTCCGTGTGGTCCAGCACAAGTCCACGTAGTCGGTGTTGGCTTTGAACCGCAGCGACTGGCCGGCATCAGGTGGACCGGCTCGTCCTCGTAGGACTCCTCCTGTAGCCTTGAGGGGACCACAGGAACATTCAGCAGCTGTTGGAGTTCTTCTGTCAGGCTCCTGGTAGAACGGCTCTGAAGTATCTTGTACTTGTCTTATCTGGAACAATCTAACAGCCTAAACTGTTAACAGCGGCGTAAAGAAGAAAACACACAGGCATAGTTTAGAACTCAAACTAGATTTATTTTTGAAACAAATCAACTTAGAAGCATTTGTTCACACGTGGCTGAATAGGAGGCCGTCCATTCAGATTCGAGGTCTTTACTGTAGGTTGTTTGTTTGGTGAGACTCTTGGACCTCCATCAGCTGATGTGGATGTTTGATGGTCTTCCTCTCTAGTGCCAGATGATTCATCCATGAATTCAGCAGCTACAGACTGAAATGAAGCTCATGCTGCCGTTATTGAATTCCTGTTCCAGATCAGATGTTCAGAGCTCAGCTTGAATGCTGCCGTCTGCTGTCTGATAGTTTTCCTCATTGTCGTCTTCCATAAAGTCTTTTTCCTCATGTTAGGACGTGGTGAGACTCTTTCTCAGTGGCTGCAGAAAAACTGGTCACTGCTTCAGCATCACGAACGCTCTCCAGCATTGAGAGTGTTTCAGGAATTCATTGTGTTGTGAACTTTGAAGGAGCAGAAACCTTACAGCTGCCAAAGATATGAGCTCCAATTCTGGATGTTTGAGGAAATGAAGCTCATCAAATGAACACTTGGTTTTTGCTGATAACTCTCATTAAATTACTGAAGAAATCTAAGATAAAAACCTGTAAACTCTCAGGGAGCTTTTGCTAAAGTTTGTCTAGAATTCTATCATCGTGTTCTGGAACCTTCTTTCAATCAGATACTTGTGTGTTTGGTTTGAACGTACAGCAGAGGATTAGAAAGGAGTGATTTTAATATTTAAATCAGTCCAGTCAATGTTTGGAGTAAAAATGATTAAAATTTTGATTTTAGAGATTTGTGTCAAACAATATGGTAGAGTCTCACTTAAATATATCCAAATTAGTTCAGTGTATTTACATTTTATAGAATATTTGATTTCTTAATCTCAGTACTGTAGGATCTGACCTTAAATATTATTATAATAATGTCAATTTAAATCATAATATTGCAGTGCAGAGTCATAAACTTATAAATATCACTGCACAATCTTAACCTGAACATTCAGATTATTGAAGTAAATGCACATAAATCATGATATTCTGGAGTCTTAACTGGAGTATGTCTGACATGAATCTTTTTGTATTGTGCTGATAAACAACAATAACCCGAGTTTTACATCATATTTATTGTCTGATTGCGAGAATAAATTCCTCCACATTCTGGAGCTTTACCTGTAGCAGCTGTAGGAATAAATAAAAACAAAACCTGTTCATTTCCACATGATGCACATTTATTTATTCTTAATATCTCAGACTGAATGCTGGCTGTCAGTAAAAACAGACTCATCTGCCGGACTGCATTTCCCAAAATGGAAACATGGACAGAATTTAACACTCATGTATCCATGGCGACGCTAAATGTTCTGCTTCGTACCAAAGTTCACAACACAAGTAAAGACTTTAATGTAAAACTAAAGGGATGACTGCTAACCAGAAGTATTCTGATCAATACTTCATGATCAATATTAGGACAGATGTTACAACTCCAGCTGTTCCATTAGACTGCAGTGATTCACAGAGAAATTAAAACATCACATGAAAATGGGGCAAAAATGTCAGTTTATTATGTCGTCCAAAAATGGGGTAAAATCGTAATAGGTTAGTCAAAATTGATGAAAAAAAAGTAATCGTTTAGTTTGTCATCAAAAATGTCACAAGAACGAATCTGACTGTTTATGTTTAAAAAAAATATGGTGACTTGTATTTTGTGATTGGAAGTATTGTATTATTGTCATTTTTTCTCCAATAAAAATATATAAAAAAAAAAAAAAAGAATGAATCTGAATCTCTGGTCAAATGTCTTTGGTGTTCTGGTAATATACAAAGTGTTTTACATTGTTACCATTTAAACGTTTGACATCTCTGCCCAGGACTCCTCCAACCAAAGCAGAGGCATTTGAGCATTTCAAGGCGGGACAAGGCAGCAAGATCAGCATTATTCTTCAGGAGAACAGGGCTGTTCTGCGAAAAGGGCAGCTGTAGACTTAATGCAAAAAGTTGTGCATTTGGCAAGTTTAATATCTAGAAAAGTTTGTAGAAATTGTTTATTAGATCCTCATGAAGAGAGCAGTCTGTGGTTTTTGGGGTTTCTAACTTCTTTGCTGAGAGCCTACGAAGCTTCCTACAGGGCACACAATTAGATTTTTTTTCCTGGTTATACATCTATTGAACAACTGTTTGTCTTGCCAGGTAACTTGGAAATTCATGGTGCTAAACAGTCTTCACTGTCCACCAAACCCAACCGCTCAATTTCTTTCTTTCTGTACATTTAATCTGTGCATTGTCGTTGTTACAAACTTCATTCATTCATTCATTCAAGCAAAAAAAAAAAAGACATGACACGGTGAATCAGCTTCTTAAATGAAAAGTAAAATTTATTATTCCTGAACCACAAAATAGACTTCTTTGGTTGTACAAATTCACTAGTTACAGTCTTGTATGAGCTATAACCCTCGACCCTAGGACTTCTGACCCTTTCCCTCCAACCTATTTGCAAGTAAAAGCCCCCAAACAGAACTCAAGACAAAAGAATAAACACAGAAACTTGAAACACTGCATCAATAATGTAGTGAAACCCAACTGAAAAAAGATTTACCTACTGAAAGTTTTAAAAAAAAACAACAAAGATCTCAGCCATTGCAAATGTTAAACTGAATTTCAGTCAGTGAGAGCAACATGGAAAGCTGTAATTAGAAGACCCTACATTAAATTAAACAAATGCTACGATGCTGTGATTCTGCAGAAATACCCGTCAGATACATAAACTGACAGTGTGTCAAGCTGTGAGCTGAAAGAGATCTATGTCTTGAGAGGAATTCCTAGTTGGCTTTGCCTCTCGCGGCTCTCCCATTAACAAACCAATATACATGCAGAGAGCATCCCAGCACCAAGCCTGTCCAAACCAACAAGCATCAGCAGTCTAGACACTCGCTTTGTCTGGGTCAAGACTGGCTCAGTTTCAAACCCAAAAATGTGTTTTTCCTTTCGGTATTTGTACATTATTCACACAATAAATGATTTTTCAGTGGCATCAGATTTAAATTAACCATAGACAGAAAAATAAAACACCTGCTACCTTCACATCACTGTGGCTTAGCTCCTCATAATGCAAGGATAGAACTGAATGATTCACATTGATTAAAAAAAAAAAAAGTATAGTCTGAACAGGGCAGGGTGTAAGTACCGTTATTCAATACAGGATGCTAAAATGCATGTTCCCAAACGTTAATATTCTCCGCCTGCTCGATGCAGCTGCCTCCAGTGTAGTCATACTCTACAGGGGAATGTAACACAGTTAATAAATGTGCACAGAGGCTCCTTTAAAGTCTGCTGAGACGAGAAAAACGAGCATTTTATGAGCCTATACTGTTATGAAACCAATGTGCAACAACTAGGCTTTGTTCAAACTAATGTATAGACATGCTTGCTTCAAAAACCCTAGTAAAAAACTGTATATAAAGTCGATTAAATAAAATAAAGTGATATGCAGATAATTAGTTGATAAGCTTGACTCATAACTGTATTGAAAAAATCGTGTTTAGGATAAAAGGACACGCCTCAGTCGTCCTCTTGAAGCTCAAAGGACTGAATGGGTGAAATCTAAAAGAAAAAGGCCTTCAATTTGAGTAAAACGGTAAAAACAATAAATTAGATAAGATATACGTTCTTAAAAAGCTGATCAGTGGCAGTGCAAAAATGATATGTACTAATTTTTTTCAAAGCTCTCCACAATGTGTGACTATGAAGGTAGCAGGATGTTCCCTCTTCAATTTTTATTTACACACACACCTGTCCGCCCAAGTCTCAACAAACAGAAGACATTTTTACAGTCTAATCACTGAAAGCCTACAAGTATCATTCAAGAAGTTAGTATAGCTATGACCCATGTCTTTTCTCTTCCAGTATGGTTTTTTTTCTAAACAGCAAAATCACTGAAGGCGCAGAAATTTTAAAAAAACAAACTAAAAACTTCGATCACCTCAAGTTAAAATAGATGAGATTCTAGTAGGCAAACTGAATGTTGAACAAACAAAAAACAAAAGAAGAATGGTCTGTAAGTAGCGATCCTAGCTAACCACACCAGTTCGTTCTTGCCCCCATGAGGGACAACTTGCCAACTCACCCACAGACTGTAAAGGCAAGACTGGCACGCAGGATATAAGTGAGTGTCTATGTGGCGACTATTAGCATCATAGTCTCTGCAGTGGTTATATATGGGAGAGTAAATCTCGCTCTACTGACACTGTGTGTAGTGTTGGGTGGATCTGCACCTCCTGTGGACGCACCGATATGTCTACCGCTGTTCCACGGTTGAATGTAAATGTGTGTATATTTTGGTGTTACGTGGGCACGGCGGTTTCCAGGCTGCGACGGCCCTGCCTCAGTTTGCGTTTGTTGCTGTACAGGGCCATCTCCTCCAGGGCAGAGGTGGCAGGCAGCGGGGCGGGAACCTCGACCTCAGCACTCGCAGTTTGCCCTAGAAGACGGCAAAGCAGACGGAGCGCGTGTTAGAACGAGGCTTCTGCAATACGTGCTGGTCCCACGTGACAACTGCTGTCAGCTGTGGAGGGGAAAGATGAAGACAAAAGGACGGACTATTCCTGTTGAGCATTTCATGATGGAAAAGTGGCTGAATCCCTTAAACCTGCGAGAGACGCCCCACATTCAGAGCAGCAGCTGGAAACAAGTAAAACTGGTGAGCAGAGAAGTGAAGCGCCCGGTGACTGCACGGTTAAACCTGCAGCCTCAGTGGGCTCTCTGCTGAAAGCCTAAGCAGAGCTGATGCTGGTGAAGTTAAACATCCTTCCACTCAGTGTGTTGGCATGCACTAGACCAGGTTACAGTCAGCTTCTCCTGGTGTTTTCACTTGTATGCATATGCAAAGTGGAGCTGCACCAGCTTTGAGCAGAATAAACACCTGAATTAGCAAGCAGCATATTGCTTCATTGAAACTGCTAAAACCATGGAGAGATTCCATTTTGAAGTTACAACAGTGCATGCAAACACACTGTCCAGCGTAACAATGGTCTCTTTTGGGCATGTTAACATTCACTAATACAGACATGGTAAGTTAACTATTTAGAACTCCCCACACACAAACCCATGCATTGTTAGCATCATAGCCACAATACGGAGCCTCCAAGGGTCATGGCAGCAGTCTTTTGAGGACTACTCTTGTGTTTCCTCGCAATATGCTTTAGATTTCTGCTGATCAAATGAACAGCATCAAGCTGCATGTCTGTGTAGGTGACCTATAGGCTACATTCAATTCAATTCAATTTTATTTATATAGCGTCAATTACAGTCAAATCGTCTCAAGACGCTTTACAGAACCCATATGCCTGACCCCCAGAGCAAGCCCAAAGGCGACAGTGGCAAGGAAAACACCCTTTTAACAGGGAAGAAACCTCGAGCAGAACCCGGATCTATATAGGGGGGACCCATCTGCCTGCTGGCCAGGCGGGTTGAGAGGGACAGAGGAGGGCAAGGGCCTACATGGCCGGTTGACAGCTAGACTCTTCTCCTCTGTGATTGCCTGGTGGTGGAACGAGTCACCAAACTCTGTTCAATCTGCAGAGCCTCTGAGTCCTTAAGAAAAGACCAAAAACCTTGTTCTTCACTGAACACCTTTGCACTTGACAGACTGCAAAAAAAAAAAAAAATCCTATTATCGCTCTTGAACTTGTTGTCTGGTTCTTATCCAGGTTGTTTTCTCCTGACTAGATCCTTGCTTGTGTTGTATCTACTCTCAGATGTACGTCACTTTGGATAAAAGCGTCTGCTAAATGGAACTGTCCACGATGCTACAGCACAGCTACAGTGTTGTATTGAAGCTGCTGTATTCCTGAACTCAGAAAACAACCCGTCATAAAAGCACCACAGCTGAACAGATCAACCATAAACTGACAGCTGGACAACAGGCTAGGAGTCGTCACATCATCTCTCCTTTGTGTTGCATCTGCAAAGTCTTTCCAGTGTACCATCTGTTACTGATCAGTAGGAATGTAAAGCATTGAGCGGCAACACAAAAGTAGTCCTCTTTTGTCGTGACCTTCCGGGGGCTCAGCATTCACTGCCCTACTTAGTACTAACATCCATAGCTGCTTCATAACTGGAGGGCAGCAGATGGCAAAGCATCCCCAGGTAGACTCACCCATCTTAACACCTGAATCCACACAACTAGCAGGTTAGCGTGTAAATGTACAAACCAGCACACATCCGGACACAAACTCTCCTCATACATATTCAGCCCCACACACAGAGCAACACACACATGCACACAGAATCCTACCAATAGGAGCCTCTTATCCCAGGTAGTCACCTGAATCAAAGGGGATAGAAGAGGTTGAGGTAACACAGATTGTCTGCAGACTTTGCCCTTTTGTGAAGCCTGCTCTAGTACTCTGAGATAAAAATAAAGCAGCAGTACATACCTGGGTTGCTGGAGCCATCATCAATGTACTGTATGTCATCAGCTGTGTCAGGGGACTGGGGAAAAAAAAAGGAGAGAAAGTGAATAACAGAGCAGCAGAGGTGTTTCAGCAGCCTGTTTCCCAGGGGAAGCCTTCACCATGTGAGTAGTGGCAGCGTAGGAGACCATCAGGCAGTTTACAGCCGCTCACTGCAGGTTTAGCAGGCAGGACCGAAGCTCCAAGTCTGTCAGAGCCACAAAAGCCAGAGTACGTCTACTCAACTAGCCCCCCAGGAGAAACGGGCATGTTAAATGAAAGGAGGGGGTGTTAAACTAAGTAATCAGTTCCGGGGTTTGTTGTGCGGGCCGGTCACATCCATAAAGAGACAGCAGACGGAGCAACAGCACAGCACCAATGTCACCAACACACAACCAGAAACCAAGCAGCACGTCGAGGTCCGGCTTTACGTGGACGAACCAGAGATGTTATTTGGCTACATTTTCATTTGTTGTCCGTGCCTGGAAGCCATTTGTTCTACATAACATGTTTAATGTGGTAATATAATTGATAATTAATGACATTTTCAGATGTTTCTAAGCTCACGACCATGATACCGGCCGTGAAGGATTCCCTTGATGCCGCTATTCCAGTTGAAGTGTTGAGAGTACAGTGTGTTCTTCAGTTCAGCTGAGGCTAATATGACCTTCAGCAGTCTGATAACATCCTTGACTTCAGCAGAACTGAGGCTTTTTTTAGGTCCGTGGACCCAACATGTTTGCCAAATCAGAGGACAAATGTCACAGTTCATGTCGGTGCCCATGTTAAACAAAATTAAGATCTTTAGATAAATAATGTGGGTATTTTCAAAAGACAAAATATGTCCTCAATTCCTCCTAAACTGCTGAGCTGAGGGTTAAACCAGGATATTTTATGCTGACATGAGTAGCTATGACTGCTGCTGCCTCAGATTAGTGTCAGCTGAATCTGAGGCTTCATTTTAAGGTGACAACTGTGGATTTTGCTCCCTACTACCGAGCCTGCAGATGCACTAGGAAGGGATCGGTTACACACAAGAACGATTAAAACTGCCTTTAATTAGATTACTGTACACATCTCTGACTGGTAAAGGTAGTACTGTGCAGGAATATGAAAAAACACAGTGTACACACACTTACATACAGCAGCGACAATTAAATTACAACCACCAAGGAGAGGATACAAACAAACTGAGGCCACTGTGCAACAAATTGGAAACGAGAAAACACCCCACACTTAGGAGCGCAGACTGACACCGTCACAGACGACAGAAAAAGAGACCACTTCCAAACAAGCGCTGCTCACTGCAGCTCCAGCACAAGTCCAGGATTTCCCTGCTTCCCCTCCTGTCTCTTTAATAAACCTTTCCAAACACACCGACACAGGAGTATTACCTCAACCAGAGCAGAGAGAAGTTCCCTCAGCAGATGAGTGTTTCAAAAGCCAGAGCATGAGAGGAAACTTAACGTTATTCCTCTGCTTGATATGCGACCCATGCGTGGAACGAGACAGCTGATGGACGTGAACGTGAGAGTGGATGAGATGCAGCTTGTGGGCCATTTTTCCCCCGGAACCAATTCTGGTTAGTGGGATCAAAAGCCTGTCTGGTTCTCTGCAGCTGGGGAGTGTTATTGTTTGTGATTGATTAGTCAGATGTGAGACAGATGGGTGTGAATGGTTACCGCTAAAGATGCACCTATGTTTGTGAGCCAAAAGGTGGGAGGCAGCCGGAGGAAGGTTGAATTGATGCGTCATTGTTGAGAGTGAAAGTCTCTGGTTGTTGTGAGAGTTAGTGAGCCACACCGCTAGCAGGAAGTGCTGATCAATCACTGAGCCGCAACCTAGACTGCAGTCACACTGATGCCTCTTGGTTATCAGAGAAACTAGAGGGGAGAGGCAGCAGGGAAAGCCAGGGGGGAGGAAGGGAGGAGGAGGAGGCTGGAGGCCCCCGGAGCTCAGCATGCAGCCAATACCTGGATGTCGTATACTGGTTTGGAAGAAGGAATGGCGGCAAACTGTCGGTAGTCAAACTTCTTTGATGACTGGGACTAGAAGGATAGCAAATAGGAATGAGCAGAGGTTGAGGGAGATGGGTAAGAGGAAAAAAAGGGCAGGAAATGGAGGGAGCTCGGACAAAGTACAGAAAAAGAGGAAATGGTGGAGGAGGGAAATATGAAAAGAAGGACAGCGATAAGAGAAAAGGGAATGAGGAAAATGGCAAAGGGAGAGTGGGAGGCAAAGAGGCTGATGGGTGATTTCAACAGCCAGCTGTGGCGTTTGATGGGAGAGCAGTGCGTGTTCTCAGCTCTGATTGGCTACAGTGACAATGAGCAAGATGGTGGATTCATGTTAATGCGTTTTGAAGCTTCTTTCTTTTCCAGCTTGTAAACAAACAACCCTGTTCACTTTCTCTCTAAAAATCTCTCTCCCTAAATCAAACTGCAAAGTCTGTAGTAGCCTTGTTCAAATATTTGATAATTTGAGCTCTCCAAGGTCGTACAAAGGGAGAACACTGATCACCCAGACACACGGCAAAATGGAAAAATCTGTCAGGAAATTAGGAAGAGGGAAAAAGATTTAGCGCTTACCAGCCTGCCTGGTGACGTTACTCCTCGAGGACTGAGCTCTGTAGAATACAGACAGGAAATGTGTTCAAACAGGCATGAAGAGCAGGAACAGATTGTTGTTTTTACACTTGGGTTTGTACAGATTAGACAAGCAAGATAGAACATGTTAATTATTCATTCTTCTGCTGGAACTCTGCTACACAGTCTTGTATACTAAGTCGAGTGACACAAATCTTCTCTAAATCTACACTAGACAGCAGCTTCTTACCTTCCATGGGAGTGGGAGAGGGCGTTGGGGCAGGCGAGGGCGACTCCGTCAGCTGGTCTAGTGTCCCACGTTTTTTCCCATCCCGGGATTTGGCGATGACCATCTGAGCTTTCAGTGCGTCCTGCTCCAGAGACTTCATTCTAGAGGAGGAACAGCCACAATTTGATGAATGCTCTGAGAAAACGAAGGAATTCTTTAAGCAATAAAGACAAAGACTGATAAGCATACACCTGTATGGGTGGGTGCAGGCCCATCACTACTACTTTTGGGTGCTCCTTGTCCTGGTTTGCTGTGACAAACAACCATTTAATTTCATAGCACATTAAAAAGGGGGGCATTCCAGGAAAAGGACTACCTACTGCCAGTAGGTTTACCCTTCAGTCACAGATAGCTTGCAAACTTACTGCAGGCCATGTGTTAGTATGAAGAATGGTGTGAAAGACAACAGCAAGGCACAAATGAAAATGAGTGCTGCAGAGCGAGGGCTAAGACAAGACAGAGAGAGGAGAGGCAGGAATCAGGAGGAAGCTAGAGATGGAAACGGCAAAGACGTGCAGAAGCAAGACAGCATCAGAAAGGCAGTGGAAGCACTGTCAGTGTCGCTGCGAGTGCTTGCTTGGACCTTTCCAAAGTCGGCCTCGAGCAAAACACCAAAGCACCCTAGCACACGCCCACGATGCCGTGCGTCTGGCCCTGGTGGCTCTGGGCCAAGGAGCAGACCTGAGCTGGGAGGCTGCAGAGGAGGAGGTAGAGGAGGAAGTGGGGGGCGGGGGGGCCGCGCCCTGAGATGCCCTCACTCGGGCCTGGTAGAGCCTCTTAGCCAGGTCCTGCTCATACTGCCTAACATCCTCCTCTAGGCCATAGGGCCTGTGCCCCGCAACACCACAGAGAGGAAGAGTGGAAGGAAAAGTACACCAGGATGGAGGAGGAGTATGAAGGAGAAGAGGAAGACACGCACACAGACAGAAGAAGAGAAGAAAACCACAGAATGGAAGGTAAAACACCGACACAATTAGGAGAGCCAGGAATAATAAATAAGACCTTTTTTAGATGTGACCATAGTGAGAAAGACACAGACTGAACACACACACAGGATAGTTTACACAACACATAAAATCTACTTTAAACTTTAATTTCATCTTCTGGGGGGTAAAAACTGAACCCACTCACTGACCAGCCTGACAAACTTTATCAGGGATTTTAGATATAACTGTCCCCATAACCAGTTCTACTAGTTTGAAAGATGTCAGAACATTTTGCACACATGCAACAGATGATGTGAGGTTATTTTTAAAAAATATATCTATCCCATCCTTGGTACTTTTTGGTTGTTATTTCCCTACATCTGTGTCCTGTTGTCTGTAGATGTTCACATTTACAATCACCTGTTGCACTATGACTGCTCAGACAAAATCAAATAAAGGCTTAGTCAACAGGCAGACTGTTAAACTTGTAATAAACAAGTGAATGTTTCAGTCAATTTAGTGAAAGTTCTAAATGAATCTCAGACTACACATTACAAAGATTGGTTTTGTGTTTAGCTTCTATGTTAACATATTTTTTCTTGGCTTCTTGTCACAACAATAGACAAGAAGTCTTAGTTGTCTTCTTCACAGTTGCGTGGAAGTGTTGCATTTACCGTGCTGCCCTCCACATGGCTCTCTTCTCGGCCTCCAGAGCTCGTTTCTCTGCTGGGGACAGGTCCTTGTCGGGGGACACAGCCAGCTCGGGGCTCTGCATACGAAGCCTCTCCTGATGTCTGCGCTCTGCTTTGGCTGTGCGGATGGGAGCCGCCGACTCTCCGGGGTAAACTGGGATCAGACTGACAGGAAACAGCGACAGGACTGATAAATGATGCGACACACGGCATGAAAACATTCACAAACACAATCCTGTACATTGTAATTACCCAGTCATGGAGTTGGGCCTCATCTCCATCCTGAAGCTGTCCTCCAGGGAATTCCTCTGAGAGTCTCCTTTACCATCAACTGAGGAGGGCCTGGACATGAAAAGAACGATGAGTTTGCAGACGAAACTAAAAAGGAGGGATTTCATTTTTAAAAATAGCATCTTCTCACCCTGAACTGCCACAGTAGCTGGGTGGTGTTGCGTTGTAGTTTGGTGGTGTGGAGCAGTGCCGGGACGGGGCAGACGCTGGCTCCACCTTGTACTCCACTCCATCCAGCAGCACCTTGCCGGTGGCCTTCATCTGAGCCACCTGCTTGGCCAGGTCCTCATCCTCATCCTCCTCATCCTCATCCAGCAGGTACTCCCGTGCCCGCTGCTCAAACTTTTTCGCTGGGGAGATAAAGGGGAGATTAGGTTGTTCATTTAGTTTAGGGAAACCAGACAAAAACTCGTCAATCCTCTGAACCCACAGCAGTTTCTGGAAGCCATTGTTCTCGTCAAACGGCTAGAAGTAGAGACGACTCAAAATATCTTTTAAACTAAAGATACATTGCCTTATGCCATAAAAAAGAAAAAGCTGAATTTGTTTGATTAGTCATTTTACAAAATAAGTTAAAATTGGAATCAGTGTGTAAATGTTTTTCAAGTACTATCGCCATACTAATACCAATAACCAATACTGCATAAAAATAAAAGATAGCATGCCTTTCTATCCTGTTGGTGGGTTTTGGGGTTCAGAGGGTTTGTTTGATGACATTAACTGGAGACAAAACAACAACAAGTCTTTTTCCATTCACGCTGTTAAACTGTCAGATTCAAAAACATACTTCTCATAACATGCACACCTTAATACATAAATTACGAGCAATATCACTGCTCACTTTACAAGTGTACTGGCTCACAAGTTTTTGTTAGTTGTTGGCGAGCTAAAGGGAAGACAGTGGAAACATACCTTCTTCCTCCCTCATTTTCTTGAGGTCGTCCTCTCCAACGAGGGAGACTCGAGGTTTGGGTTTGTCTGGTGTCTGCTGCTTGACATCAATCTCAAAGTACTTCTGCCTGTCCCTGAAAGAGCGCTGCTCTGGGCTGTCCTTTCCACCAGGAGAGGGACTCTGTGGGGGTGTCGGAAAAATCAGGGACAGATTGAAGAAGGGGTTAGAAAAGATTAGAGGTAAGATTGTAGTACCTGCAGTACTCTGAACTGACCAAACAGCTAAATAAAGTGCCGTAGTTGCAGAGTCATTTGCAGAAAGATTAGAGTGAGCAAGAGAAATGTATCACAGTCCAACAAGAAAGACAAAAAGTAGCCATCAAATTAAAACCCAACACCATTAGACTGATTTCAGATCAGTTATCTGGGAGTCACATTATTGACAGAAGTAGCACAGTCGTCTCTTAATCTGTCAGCAGAGACACCACCACCGGTCAAAGCCAAGCACACCAACAGCCCCGATGAAGAACGGGGCTGCCCTCGCTGTGGCAGAGGCGGTGGGTACCTGCAGTTCCATGGAAGGCCTGGAGAAGCGAGGCACTGCTGCCAGGTTTAAATACTCCCGACGGTCAGATGAGAGGGAGGGCCGGGGGGAGACCTTGCCGGTCAGACCCTCACCGACTCCCTCCTGACCGTCTGTGACATCATCAAACACCTCGTTGTTCAACTCAGGCTGAAAAGGCCACAGAGGTCATCAGCAGACTGTCAGTACAGAACGCCGTGAGCGCATCCAGACAGCAGCAGATTCAATGTTCATTTGTTCAACAGCATATTGGCCCAAAAATAAGATTATAAGACAAAACTCACTCCTTTTTAAACGTCTCTTTGTTTGAAGATGCAGAATTTAAACCCCTCTTTGGCGTAACTTGTATTTCAGCAGTCAGAATGAGTTTCTCTTTGTTTTTTTAACTCATTGGCAAGACATTCTTTAACACAAGCACTGATTTCCTAAAATCTTTTAAGGCAAACTAGCTTCTTAATCATCCCCCTGTTTCAGAGCAACACACAACCTATAAAGCAACACTGCAACTCTATAATCATTAGGGATATCTGATGGTGTGAGCACATCCACAAATATAACACAACCTTACACTTTTTGTGTAATATCAAGAAATAAATATGGTCTTATATTCAGGTCAATATGGTCCAACAGGCAGCTCTGCTTGATGTTGTACAATGTGTCCATAAAGTCTCTTTACAAGTTTAAGAATTTACTACAAAGGCAGTTTATAAGATATCTCAACCAGATTTGTTTTATTGTAATCAGTGTTTATAGTTCGTAACCACATTGAAATTGTGTGTTTCAGGTATCCTGTTGGTGAAAGAGGTTCTGTTAATTGAAACCCTAATAAATGGCTACTCCTCAGACCGCTGGGTTGGAAGGGATGGGCCACCACGTTCACCAGATATCACTCCCTTGGACTTCTTTCTATGGGGTCATGTTAAAGATACCGAGTATCGAACAAAGAAATGGGACATTAGTGACTTAAAGCAAAAGATTTCTGATGCCATCGCCACCATTGATGAGGCTATGCTACAGCTAATGGTGAGGTGTATTAAATGAGGTAGAAAAAACTTTGACAACCACTGATTACAATAAAACTAATCTGGTTAAGATATCTTATCAACTGCCTTTGTAATAAATTCTTAAAAATGTAAGGAGACTTTATGGACACCCTGTATTTTATCATTCTGGGTCCATCTGTTGACTCACCTCTGGAGAAGGTTGTACTGGGTGGACACTGTTCCTCAAACCGTACGGGTCCTGTTGGCAGAGTGAGAAATGAGCGTTAGTGACAAAAAGGAGACACAAACGGTGAGCAGACACAGAGATACAGAGCAGGCAGACTGATTAGCAGGGGGGATCGAATATTAGTACACGAGCCACACATGGACAGATGGATGGACCAGGAGTCAACACCAGTACGACAGATGATGGCAGTGGAATACAAAAACCAACGATGAACGCATTCCACACGTCACAGCACGTCACAGGCCCTCCGACACGGCGCAGGCTTCACCGAGGACAGCCTGCTCCAGTCAGGAGGGGGCGGGGCCAGACCAACCAGTCAGCACAGCATGCTTGAGTTGTTGAGACCCGGTGGAGTCCGGGCAGCACGGCCTACCTGCGGCAGCTCCAGCACTGCGAGCGAGCGAGGCACGGCGGCAAACGCCTTGTATGCCTGCTTGACATTCATGGGGAACTCGTCGGGCGAGGTGGGGGAGGGGGCGCGAGGCTGCAGGTTGGGAGGGGAGGTCGAGGGGTCATGGAGGGTGGGATAGGTCCAAATGGTAAAAGAAGGGCAAAGAGGAGGAGAAGAGGAAGGGAGGACAGACAGACACGGACATGGAGGAGAGGGTAGACTATGAAAAAACCAGCAAAGTTGAAGAAGACTGTGGAGGAGAACAGGTGAACAGCATGGCGGCTGGTTTCATGTGAGAGAGGAGGGAGTATGCCACAGAAAGACAGACAGTAGGGCCTGGAAAGTTCAAAGCCATGGCAGATTTCTCTGTACGAGCACCTTTGTGAAACAACCAGGAAGACGGGAGATGAAACCAAAGCTTCTTCTTAACTTAGTGGTGTAACTACAGCCCCGTTCAGACATGGTAAATGGATTATAGTCTTCTAATAATACTAATTCAGACACGGGTCACTTTTCCGTTAAGGTTTCTCAAGTTAGTCAAAACAAAATCTAAACTAATAGCAGCTTTTCTAACTGTCTGATCATGTAGCAGCCAAGCTTATTTTTGGTTTCTTTAAGGGTGAAACCACAATGCAACAAAATCTTTAACTGCAGCTGATTAACTGTGACCATATGGATCTAACTAACTTCAGCTCCTGTTAATGTCTTTCATCAGTGGTGAGTATCATCAGTCTCTAAGCTTTACGTGTCTGCTTCCACTCACTATTTTGGACTTTTCATTTTGTAGCCTAACAGATTTGAAATTGTGGAGCAAAGCAAAGGAGAAAGGTGTGTTGGGATGTTGTGACGTTGGCACACAAACTATATAAAACTGCCTGTGATGGCTTTGGATGATTATTGGTGCTGAAACAACTAGAAGTACCACTGCTTGTGTGTGTCAAAGTGTAGTTCAGACTCATGCTGTGTTAGACGTGATACAAACTGTTACCAGGTCTGAGTTAGTGAGACCGTCGGAGTGACTAACGGAAACGTGACCAGGGTGCACAGTCAGACATGCAGCAGACACATTCAGTTGACGTCAGACTGTTCATGTCTGAAAGGGGTTCATGCTGCTTGTCAAAAGAACAGATGAGTGAAAACTTCAAAAAGCTGCAGTTTTGGTCAGTTATGTTCGATTCCAGAGCTTAGACTTTGGTTGAACGCTTAGTTTGCAGGTGTAGGTCAAACTTTGAAACCCTCCTGGTGTGCCGGGAGGTAACAGAGAGCTGTGTCTTCCTGTCTTTGGTTCTAGCCTCTTTGGAAACAAAAATCACTTATGTTCTTTAATAATCTGTAGCTGCTGCACTGCGGTTAGACACCATTTGATTACTATTGGGGCCATGCAGTCACGGCCGGCGGCACAGAGCTTAGAATGGATGGAGACCAGCCCTACGTGGTGGTGAGGGGTCTTACAGAGGTCTGGGAGTTGAAGGGGGAGGGGCCATGCTGAAAGGGGTTGGGGCTGTGGCCGTCTGGCGTGGCGGGGGAGGCGCTCGGCCGCACACGACCCACTGGCTGGATGGCACCTGGTCGCGTCTAGAAAGAAAACAAATGATTTGCTAAGCGAAACTCTGGTGGAAGATGAATGGAGACAACGGTGGAGATGCATTAATCTAACTATCTGTAGTTTTTACGTTGTATAATTTGGTATGACATGTTCATCTAAAGGATTAGGTGGATTTGGCTTCCCAAAAGGCTACACGAGAAACTTATCTTTTGAAAACTATGCTTTTAGAGCTCTTAGTATTTATTTTATTTCCAGATAACTCAAGCAAATTTGAATAAACTTCATGTGAATTAGCTTGCGTCCTTTAACTGCTTTAAAAAGAGAATTCATGAGGCTGTGTGGTGTTAGCTCACACCACACAGCCTCTGTTTATTATTTTGTAATAAACAGAGTAGAAGAAGCTACATTACTATACTATATAATAAGCCAGAGATAGAGTTAGTACTTCTGTGCAGCTACCTCATATATGTTGTGGGGGTTCATTTCTTACTACATACTCTGAAGTTTAATGTGCAGTACTAAGACAAAATAGTATGTCCCAATCAGAATAAAAATCTAAAAAGTTTTGAATGCAGCTTAGTTGTTTGCCAACCACTAGAAAACCTTGAAGGAAAAGAGACTAAACTTGTCCTTGAGTGAGAAAAAAATGCGGAAATGTCTTCATAAATTGTTTTATATAATTATTCTGTCAGGTGAGCTGTCGTTGGCTGTGCTTCCTGTTGTCTGGTGGTGAAGACAACGAAAAAGTGGAAACAGCTGATCAGGTATGCGAGTTAAATATTTGCTACATCTAAAACTTATTCAGAAAAGAGGTTTCCATCTTGGATTATGTGCATTAACTTATTTCCAAAATTGCAAAAACCTTTTGCTCAACTGGGTATGCATTTTCAAACTATCATTTCCATTAGCTTTCTCTTACACAGTACCTCAAAACGTGCATAAAAACGCATTAACCACAAGCTGAAAATATAAATACAGTCAACTCCTCTGTAGTATAAAACACATGATTTCTTCAGGTCTTTCTGAGCTCAGACACTCACTGATGAGGAGATGTTGTCCTTGGCAGTTGGAGTGGATGTGTAATGAATGTTGGCCTGCAAAAAAAAAAACCATGACAATGAAAAAAAAAAAGCATGAATCAGCACTGTCTGCTTGAGTTTCAACCAGCAGTGCACTAAACTTTACCTCGGCGGGGCTTCTTTGGGATGATGCCAGGCCACATAAAGACACTTGACACACAATGCAACATCACCAAGGTTTACCTTGAGCTAACTTCACCACCAATTGTGGGAAATTGGTCATTTTATTGTGGATATGTAAATTGTAAGCTACACGACAGATAGTGTTGCTCAAGGGAAATGTCTTGTTATCATCCTGTGAGAAACTCTGAAGCCATAGCTGGTCAGTAAACACAATAATGTCAACCGGTAAAGATCTCCAATGAATGCACATCCAGTCCGCATACGGTAAAGCATCAGCCGGCCACGGAGAAGCAGTCGCATGCTTTTCAGACTGGCCAGACTGTAGCAGCTCAGCTAGTTATGTTTCACTGACAAATAAAGGGCTCAGCATGTGCTTTCAAAATGAAAATCCACGCCAGAGCAGAGGGGGCCGCACTTACAAAGCGGGTCTCCCTGCCTGAACACATGGAGCTGTTGGAGGAGTGGTGGCTGGGCTAAGGGTGGGAGGAAAGGTCAAGAGCCGTCAAACACTTCTGCTAAAGAGCCTGAAGTGATTCATGGAAAAGGATCAAATTAAAGAAAAAAATGGCACGAGAGCAGGTGGAGAATACTGGAGGGTGTTGGTGCTGCTCACCGGTTGGATAGTTGGAGAATAAGGTGCTTCCCTGATGGGACTGTCCGTCCTGGTGAAGTCAGAGGAAGGAGCCTGAAACAACACATATCAAAAACACTTAACAGCTGCTCTTAGTTTTACTTAGTACACTGGAAAAAAAAGCAGCAGCAAGAGTGCAAAGACAGTGAAATTCACTGGTTAGTCCTGTGGTGAATTCATCTCCCGGTAAACCCAACAAACAACAAGCTCCTGCTGATAAACATGCACTTTTCTGTCGGTCCTGCAGGTCGTGTTCCTTCCTGACTTATGACCCTCCTCACAGCTGTCGGCTCAAACATTCCTCTCGGTCTTTACTATGTACTGACGAGGTGCCCAAATACTTCTAGAGATGCCACAAGCTCTGTGCTCACGACTAAAACATGCACCACTTCAGCTGGTTGTTAACCCTCTGAAACCCAAACCGTTTTTGGGATTTTTCTGTTCTGGTCGCATTTTTAACTGCAATATAAAATCTCGCACCTCCATGAAAACAGCACAACCATGGCTAGACGTAGGGAGAATTCAAAAATGTATTTTGTGCAGAATGACAGTTATATTACCAATAATCAGAAAAAGAAAAAACAATAGTTGAATTTCTTTGATTACTTGTTTTATAAAAATCTAAAACTGCAGTCAACATGTAAAACATTTTTGCTAAGTGCCCACAGGTGTTAACAACATTGGAAAAATGGTCACTCTACATACCACTGAGATTTTACTCTTAAATTTCTTTTCATTTTGATTTCCTCTCTGTTCAGTGTAAACAGCCTGCAGTTCAGCTGAAATGTCCCAGAATTTTTCTTACTCATGGCTTCTCAGTAGTGCTCAGAATCACAATTTTTCAATTTATTATTTGACTTAATTTGGATGGTGGAAATGGTTTAGGTTAACTGAGCTGTGTAAAGTTAGTGATTTCAATGAAATATTATTTTAAGCCTAGATTTGGCTCCATGTTCTGACCAAATGGCATGTCACAGATAGTTTGATAAAATTTAAAATGAGTTGATTCTTTCTGTTTTTACGGTTTCTGGCTCTAATCAACAATGTAATTTTGCTGATTCTGTCAAGACAACATGCATTTCAATTCTGCTGGCAGGTTCTCGAGTTCAGAGGGTTAAACTGGGATTAATACAGCCTCAAAGAAAAACGCTTTCCACAGAAACTGAAGCACTAAACCACATTAATCCTCATCAGATATGACAACTTCCCTCCTGTTGGGGCCATTTGTCCAGCGCTGCAACTAACAATTTTCTGCTGATTATTTTCTCAGTTAATTGTTACAGGTTATAGAGAAACACTTGTACACTTTCAACTGTAAAAACAACAAAAAAAACTGGTGAATGTTACGGCACGAGTGAAAGACACTTTGTTGGATCACATTCATTGCTAAACCTTCTCTATAGTCTGGATTTTTTTTGGCTCCATTTCAAAGGACACAAGTGAGCAACACAACAAATGCCACAGTAACACAACATGCTGCCGCCAAACCACACGCAGGCTTCTTGCCTTGCTGAACAACCAGGGCTGCAGCTGGCCTTGTCTGCCGTAGCCCACCGGAGGCCCCGACAGGATCTGCTCTCCAGGAGGACGACCTTTTCCTTTACGATTGGCCACCAAGAAAGGGTTTTCTTTGAAGCAGATAGGCTGAGAGTCCACCAGACACTCCTCCTCCTCTTCTTCTCCTTCAGGGATAAATGTTGATGTCGAGCTAGCGGCTGAACTCTCGGCGGTTGAGGTTCCATTAGAGGAAAACTTGGCTCCGAGGAGGTAATCGTGGTCTGTGTTCAGACCGGACTCTGGGTCCATGTGGCCGATGGGCTTTGTGGGCAACCCGAAGCCAAGGGGCTCTAAAGGGGCTCCGAACTGGGCCTGCAGGGGGGCCTCCATGGGAGCAGTCAGAGTAACAGAGGTAGAGAACTGAGCAGGAGCAGAGGAAAGAGGGAGGACAAATACAGTAGACGGACATAAATGAGATGGACAGGAGAAGATGAACTCACTGAAACATAAAGACAGAGGGAGATAGAGCTGTGGACCAAACAACGGATCAAAAAACAGATGCGAGAGGAAACTAAGATCAGATCTATTACCCGGCAATCCCACTTTTTACTATCTTTTTACTATTACTGTGATCTGGAGACACTGTGACATCACTACCTCAGAGTTTAACAAGGCAACAAACTAAATCTGCACAGTACTAGTACAACCTACGAACCTTAAAGCACTTCAGGAACTACCCACCCACGTCTGTGTTTCGTGTGACACATTCATAAGCAAAAGGCAAAGTCTGTTTTGCTCTATTCACTGACATTATCTGCAGATTAATGGGCTGCCACATAATAACTGCTAAGCTTGTTAAAAGACAGTAAGATGTTCCTAACTGGATGCTGCCACGTCATCCATCTAATCAAATCCATCGAGATGGATTTGAGCTTTCTGTCTCTGTATTTAGTCCCAAAATGCTCCAAACTTTCATTCCTATTTGCCAACGTAGCCTCCATAATTCTTAAGCAGGACGGATGCAAACAAAAAAGGCACAAAGAAAAGAAAAGCCTTGCAGAAAAAACAACAACTTGTAAACAAATTCAGCAATTATTATGAATTACTACAAACCTCCAGGTAATACTAGTCCTGAGCAGAAAGGGCTTTTGAAATGCACTAACTTAAAACTCTTCTTGTAAAGTAAAAAGCACATAGTGGTTTGAGCGATGTTCATCGGTTTAATCCTTACATTTTCTAAACTTAAATGTATGTTTAACAAAGAATTAGGGCAGAAAAACAAAACTACACATCATAAGGAAACCTAAAATACAGAGGTTCAACATGTTCATTAGATTTTACAGGCAAATCAATACAATATTTGAGAAATAAGGTAGTTAAAGTAATAGATCATTTAAAACAAGACAGGAGAAGGAATTCCTGTGTCCTGCTATGCGCTTCTGTAAATGGAAACCCGACACAGAAGCCTCTCGTTGCTAAAAAAGAGCCGCTCACATCGCTAAATCTCTGCTGAAGCCTTTAAGATAAGTTTCTCGGCAGCCATCATTCAAGACTTCACTGGTTCTGCGTGTTACTAGACAGACGTATAACTGCAGTCAGGCTTTAAATAAACATATTATCAGAGCTGCGAGACGTTCAGGCTCCAGCACACCTTCAGCTTCTACTGTAACAGAGAGGACGGCTGCTGCAGGACAGAAAATATTCCGCTTTTAAACCAACACATGCTCTGTGACAGAGGAGAAACCCGACACTGTGGTGCTTTTCAACACAACTAAAGCCTAAAAAAAACTCTTCAGGTCACACCAGATGACCACACTTAACTACAGAGGAATCTGTGACGTGGCCTTGACATATCTGGTGATAATCAAAATAGCCAGACTAAGAATGCAAGGAGCATTGTAACGCGGCTCTCTGCATGCTGACTGAAAGAGAGTCAGCTCGATGAGGGTCAGTGGGATGGAATGTGGACGAGTGGCCTTTTGGCTTCGACAGACTGTGGGGGACAGCTGGGGTTCTGGTGTGAGTGAGGAGAGTTAGGCTGCCAGCTCGCCGGCATGCCGACACACTGAGCTGTCTGCAGCCGTGCTGGGAACTGTGAATGTACAATACCAGAAACTAAAAGCACAGCCAGAGTTCCAAGAAAGATTCAATTAGAACTGACTAGACACACTGCAATCCTAAAACACACAGTCAGTCTGAATATGACAGCATTTAGAATTTGATGCAGGTCATGTAAGAAGCTTTTTCCAACTAGTCCTTTTTCCAATTGTACCATTAGCTATCATTCCAATGTTCAGATTATGTTTTGGACATGTATACAATCAGAATTGGGGTTTCACTGCAGACTGCAACTAACAGAGACACTACTGTTCAAAAGTTTGGGGTCACCCAAACTATTTTATGTTTTCCATGAAAGCTCACACTTTTATTCATGTGCTAACATAAATGCACAAGGGTTTTCTAATCATCAATGAGCCTTTCAACACCATTAGCTAACACAATGTAGCATTAGAACACAGGAGTGATGGTTGCTGGAAATGTTCCTCTGTACCCCTATGGAGGTATTCCATTAAAAATCAGCTGTTTCCAGCTAGAATAGTCATTTACTACATTAACAATGTCTACACTATATTTCTGATTCATTTAATGTTATCTTTATTGAAAAAAACTGATCACGTCTTCAAATGTCTTGTTTTATTTCTTCTGCATCCTAAAGATACTCAGATATTTACTGCCACAGAAAAATAAAGAAACCAAAAAAAAAAAAAAAAATCAAATTCAAGCAGCTGGAATCAGAAAATTACTCAAACTGATTGACAAATTATCAGAATGGTTGCCGATTAATTCAATAGTTGACAACTCATCAATTAATAAATTGCTGGAGCTGAAATTGCAACAGCTTAAAGTCATTGTGTGTCTCCTCATGACCACAAATGTGGATTTTTCTCTTGGACATGCAGTTTTGCAAACATTATGAAAGACTTAAATATTAACAGGTATTTGAACAACGTGCAAATATTGAAACCTGTCTTCAATTAGGCGGTTAAAGTAACGATAGAACGAGGCGTTCACATGACAAATAAAACATTAATTAAACAAACCAGATGATGTTGGTAAGAACAGGGGAAAGTATGGCTAGTTGGCCAACTGAAATATGCACAACTACAAGGGAACATTAGTGGAATATTCAGTTTAATTAGAATCTAAACAGCCGAACAATCAACCTAAATAGCTTAGTGAGAATAAAAACTCAAAATTTTATATAGCCATTTTACACCGGGGTTTAAAAAAAGAATCCGCGTCTTAGGCTATTGCGGAAAATCTTCAGAAACGTGTTAATTACCGTTAAACAACATTAATTTCATTGTTTTAAAAAAAATGGCCTGCTTATGTCTGAGATGCTAACTCAAAAGAGTAACACACAACCTAAGGCTAACTGCAAAATAAGCTCCAGTAAAATGAAGCCTTTTTCACAAATCTTAACATTTTTCTAATCTATTAAAGTTGTCAGTCTCGTGCAGCCAAAAAAAGCAATCTTGTAACACTAATATTTTCATTTTCAAGTCGAGTATAAACCTTTTATAAATACACAAATCCAGTTCCGACCTGAGTCTCTGTTCTTCAAACGCTGTTTCTGTAACACAGTGAGCAGGAACACGTGGCTGAGCAGCAAATCCAGCTCGAACACACCGAGTATGAACAGCTGCATGGAAAATGTAGGTTAAGTTCTGCTGTAATGCTGTCTACAGGACAGAGGTCTAGAAAATAACCTTTCCCGCTCTAGTTACAGTTTTCGCAACTTTTCACATAAAGACAAGAATCTGTCCTTTAGAGTTTGTTTAAAATAGTTTGACCAAAATAAGTGAGACAAGAATCAGCGACAGAAGTAGAAGAAAATACAAGAAAGAAGACAGATAATAAAGCTGACAGAGTGAGCTCCTGCTAGAGTAGGATCTTTGTACTCACTGTAGGATGGTAACACGACAGAGCTGTACGTCCACTCAAACTTACTCCTGCGAGGACTTTGGGAACTGAAACTCTTGTCTGCTCCTCTTTGACGACACCCTCCCTGTCTGCCTGGCATCCCCCCCCTCCACCCACCCGACAGCCTCCGTCCACTTCAGAGCCAGATGCAGGTTTAAAATATCGCCGAGGATAGGCCGGTGGATAGCGGGCAGCTGTCCCCTTCCCCCATCGCAGCACACTCACTTCTTTTACCACCCAGGACACCGCCAGAGCTTCGGCCTCCTTTCATTTCCCCCATTTTTCTTTGTCTTTCTCACAGAGTTGTCTTCTGTACTTCTTCCTGAATAAGTTTAGTCTCCACACAAGCTTCTTTATCCATCATTTACGTTATTTCCTTCCATTCAAGTCATGTCTCGTCATATATGCTTGAGCTCAGTGGACATATTGGCCTGATATGTTGTAGTTTCTGGCCTTGGAGCCACCAACAACCATGGTGACTTGGGGTTAAGGCCTCCCGGAGGGGCAACTGGTCAGCTCTGGGTCTCTTGAATTTCCAAGGATGTAAACGCGACAGGTTCCACGCAGAGATCTATTCTGAGCTTTGAAGGCCATTTCCAACTTAGGCCACACACCAAATACCAGCAGTTTATGACGTGAAAGGGCTCCACGTTGAAAAGCAAAATGATTCATTCACTCGGTTTATCTTCCGCCGCTGCCGGACGACATTCAAACATAAAGCCAGACTCACCCTGTTGACCTTCTGTAGGCTGGTGGTGGGCAGGGCAGCCAGGGTTTTGTAGTCAAGTTTTAGAGGTCCAGTGCCAATGTTCTAATGGGGAATAAACAGACACAGAGGTGAGAGGAGGTCTAGGCTGAGGTTTCTTTCTCAACAAGGTCGAATGCATTCAGAATTAATTAGTTTTGTGAGGGAAAGTATGTAAAAATCAAAAGAGAAAAGTGAGTAAAGGATCCAGACTTTCACATCCTGTAGATTTGAACTGACTGGAGAAATTTTGCTTGAAGAAATCTTGTACTTCTGAATCACTAGGCATCTAATTTCCTCAGTTTCTATGTTCTAACTTTGCAATCTTTTGTTGTAGAGATTCAGGGAAATGAGTAGTTGCACTAAACACCTTGTGAACAACATTTCATGAAGTAATTAGCATGAGCTCCCTGCAGCTTTCCAAAGAAAGGCCGTTTCTACATGATTCAATTTAAATGTTTGTTTTCCGTGTGACCGAAGCCAAACACAAAAATCAGCCGCCTACAACGGACATGTTGCTAACTGCATTAGGGATCTCCATCTGGGGAAGCTGGTTGGCTGACTTAATTACCGGAGACTTCTGGCTGAACTTCGATACAGATGGCCTCGCATTATCTTTGAGCAGCCTTTGATATGATGCAGAATTCATAGTTAAATTATTGACTACAAGCTGCCATGAAGAAGTGAAGAAATCCCAAACTACAACATTTCCACCACCATGATTCAGAGCTCGTACGAAGCCGTCTTTGGTCTACGAAGAACAAAAAATTCCAACCTTGTTTAAAGTGTCAAGAGCACTTAACTCTCAGGCATCCACAACTTTGTCTCTTTAGATCTTAGCATGATGACACCACATTCTTTCATAACAAACTGAAGAGCAGACCCAAAATATCAACGCTTTATCAAAGCCTGGTTCTACCTCTCTCCCTTAAAAAGTACAAATCTAGAAATATTGATTCTAATTTTATGGGTTTTAAGATGTCATGGATGCAACTGAAGTGTTTTTTTAAATGTATATAAATCATAAAATTGACTACAGCATTACGATTTCAAGTGTAATACGTGGATGACACCCACCTCTACCTCACCAGTGAACCCTCGTCCACTCTCCCGCCCAGCTTACTCACTGATTGCATCGCTGAAATTAAAACCTGGTTCACCCTAAACTCCACCCTAAACTCCACTTTATCCAAAACCAACAGCTTTTCTCTCCACACTGATAACTCCTCCCTTCAGGTTAAGAGTCTGGGTGTCATCGTCGACAGTACAATCTCACATCAATAATCCAGTCTGCCTACTTCCACCAACGAAGCATCAATTGCAATCAACCCCAACCCTAGTTCAAATGCATTTCCTGTCTGGCTCCACTCTATATATTGGAACTTTTAGCACCATATTCTGCACCTCGACCCCTGAAATGTGAAACCCAGATACTGTTAAAGATCCTTCAGTGCAGGCTAAATAACTAATGAAGACTGCTTTCACTGTTAAGTCCCAACACTTTTAAATAAGCAGTCAGTCAATTTCTTAGCCTAAAAAGGTTTTAAAATCCATCTGTTGTACAAACAAGCATTTCTACAACTTCTAATTCCTTCTCTGATGCTTGGTTATTGGTCTTTTTAAAGTTGCACTGTCTTTTACTTATGTTATATCTCTTCTACCATTTTATTTAATGTTTTGTGTATTTTAATGTTTTGTAAAGCACTTCATAAGTGAGCTATAAGAGTTTATTAGGATTATTATTCACTTAATTATATCCTGCTTTTACCTTTACATCACCTGGACATCTATTAGAGTTATTGAGTGCCTTCTCTAGTAAAACTAACCCAGCTTGTTTAACGTCAAAGGATTAAGTAAAATGGTAAAATCCGCTAGCAGCATTTTTGTGGCGTTTGTGGTTAAAGGGCGGTTCTGAACAGTTTGTCTGACGTCCTGCCGATGAGGAGTGTCTCACCTCAGTCTCCTCTTCTAGCAGGCGAGTTGCCTCCTCACGCTCCAAGCGCATTCGCTCCTTCACCAAAAGAGGAAGGGAGGAGTAGAGTACAGAAGGAAGACACCCGACCACACACAGTCACACGGTGATGCAATGAAGGGGGGTGAAGGAAGAAAATGGAGGATTTATAGTGTAGGAAAGAAGTGTTAGAGGAGTTCAAGTGGAGAAAAACAGCAGAGGAGAAGGTGGTATGGAGATGGGATGATTGGATGATTTCGTATCACACCAAACACAACGGAGGTAAAAGGAGAGAGAGAAACAGAAGGGAAAGAAAAGGATAGAATCCGCACACATTAGAAAGTTCTCTATTCATTAGTTATGGGAGCAGAAAAAGCATGCAAGGTGGGACATTGCAGGAACAGTTCTGTCAAACACAAAACCCACACAGGGTGCAGAGGGGAAGCTTCATTCACCCGCTAACAGACAAACCTGAGCGTCTAAAGCTCCACCGAACAATTTGGTTGACTTGTTTTTTTGAGCCATAATAGAGAAAAAAAAAATCTGCTGATCTGACATAGAATTGCACCTCTTGCAGAAGTGGATTTTCACTTTCTCTTACCACTTTCTCCATCTCTTCTCGCTCCCACTGCGACGTCTCTCTCACCATCTCAGACTCCTGGAGAAGAGCAACATTTAAGAGTCTTAAAATGCTGAAAAAAAGCCACTCTTCATCCTGTAAAAACCTCAGCATCAACACGGTCTGTAACTGAAAACCAGAGCTGTTTCTATACGAGTGCCCTGACAGGTGTTTCTGACAAATCGATCAAAAACGTGCGCAGAGAAACAACAGAAGGGTATTTTTCAACAAACAAACAGATGCCTACATTCCTTTAGGACGGGCAGCCTCCCAAAAGCTAATCTGGACCAAACAAACAACTGTGCTGGCGCATTCTGGCTGCTCTGGTAAAAAGATGGTGCGTGTGGTGTGCATGGCTGGAGTGGGTGAAGCTGTGCTCAGAACTCCACCAAACTGCTGACAGAATCACTGAACCAAACATTTGATTCATTCGTCTATTCACATGGAAATGGGCTCTGTTTGGATGATGCTTAACTGTGCTGAACTTCAAAATGTACAAAGGAAAGCTCTGCATTTCACATACATGGGGTTCCTGAAGCTTTGAGTAGTCCCACAGTCGGTATCTATCTATGGTAATTAAAATACCAAATCAGTTAAAATCAATACACAAATCAGTGCCTAATCTTCACTGTACCTTCTGTAGTATGTCCATCTCCTCTGGGCTCAGATCTCGGTCTATAGAAGAGATGCTCTCCATGCTGTTCTTCCGTACAATTCCAGTTGCAAACGGGTTGGCAATGATGCCAGGAGACGCCTGGAAAAAATAACGCAGAGAGTTAGAGCGGGCAGCTTTATCTCTACAACCAGCTAACTGACCAAAAACACACACAGAGGGGGTCCTCGACTTACGTTGGAGATCCCTTCCTACAGATTGAGAGAAGTTGATTTTTGCCGCAAGCCAGAAATCCAGAGAAAATGTAAACAAATCCGTTACGTTCATCACGATGTCAATCAGTTCTTCACAAAAGTCACGAATACCAATGCCTTTCATGCATGTATGAAGCATTTTACAAGAAGGTAACAGAATATGTGGCACCGTTTTTCCAACTTGATCTAAAAATGCCAACTTTCGTCAGCATTTTGCCCTGTTCTGAGCATTTTATTAAATCTATTTCACTTCCATGGTGTGATGCCCTTAAGGCAGAAATATCGATGTACTTTAATTTTGAAAAAGCCTTTATTTTGAAGTTGTCTGTTGTCCCTTCCTATCTGCTAATTTGATGTTTACCATTACACACATATGTGCTTTTCTGGATGCAGAGCACTCTACTTTGTAAACGCCACAGAGGCAACGTTGTAAGTAATTCACTAGATTTTTGGACTCACTGGTTAAATTGAAAGGATTTATTTACATGCATTTATGTTGTTTTATTCTGTTTTGTTGCAGGTTTCACTCTGAAATGTGCATCAAGAGTCACAGTAAAGAAGTCAAGTTTGCTACAACTCAAGTCATTTTGCATGCATGAGTTTAACTAGTTAAACTCATGCGTGTTAACTAGCTGCAGCTTTTGTGTTGCAGTGAAGACAGCACATGTGGAGATGGCTTTCCTTTTCTTCGAAGCATCAGACGAGTTTGACTTAAACTTGGGAGCCATAATGAAGGGAAAAATGTTAGCAAATGTAGCACAATCCAAGATAGCTTACAACCGGCGAATGTAAACAAAGCCGTCATATAGCACTGCGTGACGGTGTATTCCTCCACTCCGCTCACCAACTAGTTCCATGTAACCAGTAACGATGTAATGATGAAACATCGTAGGTCGAGGACGTCATAAACCGAGGACCCCCTGTATAGGTCAGTCAACGTAAACAGAGTCACATCGGAGGTCATTTCTTCTGTACAGCTCATCTGTCTCACCTCCACAGCAGCCACCTTTCGTGGGTCGAAGCCGTCACACACCAGCATGACCAGAGAGTCGCCGACAGCTCGGAGCACTCGCACCGCCTCGGTGTGCGTCATCCCCAGCAGACTGTGGTTGTTCACCTCCAGGATACGCATGCCGACCTGCAGCCGTCCGTCTCTTGCTGCTGCACCCGTCGAACTCACCTGCAAACAAAAGAGATGTCCCAGATTACTAATTTCCAATCAAACATAAATTCATGTTAAAACTAGTCTAAATGCACACCCAGAAACTCATCAGAATTAAGCATAATTTAACAATACTGTCAGAAAGACAGCTCAGAAATGAGCATCCTTATTTTTACCAAGTGGTTAATGGAGTCAAATAAAGTTGCCATTCAGCAAGCTGGTTGGCTAAAGCTAAAAAGAATGGATCAAACTCATTTGAGGAAGGCGCAAACGTCTTAATATGTGTATGATTTAAATGTGTGGTGCAAAGATTTGCCGTTTTAGATAGTTTAAGAACCTTTGAGATGAAGATGCCCTCATCCGTGGGGTCGAAGGGGTTTCCAGCGTGACCCTTGGCCCCTCCACGGATACTGATGCCCAGCTTCTCTCCTGGCTGCTTCTGGATCATGATTTCCTGCATCCCAGGAGGTGAAGGGTCCCTCCGAACCAACATATTGATCTCCTGCTTGTTGGCCAGAAGGGCCCGCACAGCCTCCTGGTGCGTAGCGTGACGCAGGTCGATGGAGTTCACCTCCAGTATACGATCCCCGACGCGAAGTCCACTTTGACACGCCAGACCGTGAGGAATCACCTGAAAATGCAGAGAACATAAGTAGGAGACGCAAAAACACAAAAATGGCAAGCAAGGAACCTCACAACTCTACCAAGTTCTACCTTTGATATGAACACCCCAGGTTCGTTGATGCCGAAGGGGTGACTGGCGTGGTCGCTGCCTCCAACGATGCTCAGGCCGAGAGGGCCGCCGGACTTCACCAGGGTCACCTCCTGTCAGGATTAGAGGCAAGAGATTTTGAAATTATTTCAAATTTACATTGAAAAAAGTGAATAAATTAAGCTTCAGGTCACAAAGGACAATCATATCTACAACTATTATAGTCTAATAAACAGTCAGGTTTCTGCTGCACGCACATACAGTCTATCTCTATTCAGCAAACAGCCTTATCTGTGTGTTACTGATAACTACTAGCAGGCTACAGTCTAGAGTAAACCACCATTTAAATTAGACCAAGCCTTCATACCATGCACCACCTTCTCTGGAACTGGACAGCGTTAAGGATAAGGTAGGGGCCACATAAACAAACATTAACACCAAGTATTTCACAGAGGTTTCTACAGCGTGTTCTACTCAAACTACGTAAGAACTAACTACATACTGAAGAAGGGGAATGAAATCAGTCACCTCGATGGGATACTCGTCCTCCATCCGGCTCAGGTGGTTCCCGTGAAGGGAAAGTCCGTCCTCCTCCTGGTCCGGAGACTCTGAGGGTTCTGGAGGCGGAGGGGAGTGGGCTCGTGCTCGAGACTGACCTGGAGAGCCCCCTGGTGCATTCGGGTCTCGCTCCACCAGGAGGGTGATGGTGGGGGAGGTGCCGGTAAGGAGCGCTACTGCCTGGTCATGCCTGGCCTCTGTCATGTCTACACCATTGATCTGGATCGACAGTAAAACCAACCACGGAGGGTGTCAGCCCACCAGGATGCTCTCAGTCATCATTTACCAACGAAACGATGAGTAGCAGAGCGCAAAAACATGCCGTCTGTCTTCAGAGGGAAGATGTACTTAAAACATCCTGATTTCTAATTGATTTTGTGAATGCATCAAAGTGAGTACTGTTATTGGAAGAAGAACCCAACACCTACACAGAGCAGCAGGAACTTGTAGAAGAAAAAAGAGCAGGACGCTGCAGGCAATTTAAGCTGGCAAAGTTCCCTGAGGGAGAAAAGCTGCGAGCAAGCAAAACTACCCCTAAAGTGAGCTGAAGAACGCTCATGCTGCTACCTTTAAATCTAGGTTGTTGCTAGAGGTATGGACCCGTACCCGTAGCCTGTGGACTACGGATACGGCACTTGCCATTTGCCAATCAGATACGCGAGATCTGGTCACGTGACTCCCGGTAGACGCTAGCGGTACGGACCGTAGCATCGGTACTACAGGTGCAGACCCTAAACCTGACCCTAACACTAACCCTAACCTTAACCTTTGCTTACCTTTCAACAGTTTGCAGTGGTTAGCAGCTTCTTGACTCGCAAGACTCGCGTACGGGTCTGTATCTGTCTGGCAAATGGTTGCTGCTAGAGGTACGGACCCGTACCCATAGCCTGTGGACTACGGATACGGCACTTGCCATTTGCCAATCAGATACACGAGATCTGGTCACGTGACTCCCGGGGAAAGTGCCATATCCGTAGCCCACAGGCTAAGGGTACGGGTCCGTATCTGTAGACACTACCTTAAATCTAATCAGTTCCCTCCCTTTCTTGCCTTTGTTTACTTAAAACTCAAGCAGAAGTTTCTCCAAAAAGTTTGACCTTAAGTCAACAAAGGCAATCAAGGAAGTCTATAAAACACCTTTAGTCACAAAGTAGCTACTTCATGATTAGTTTAGTTAACGTTTTTAGAGTTTAATATAAAAGGGGTAGCTTCAGGAATGCACAATCTTAAAAACTGCACTCTGACAAGCAGAGGTCAGCACTGACCCGACAGTACCAGCTCTTACCAGAGGCTGAAACTCTGCCACGGTGCTGCTGTGATAACACGTGTTTACCACACCGGCAGGGCGACAGGCTCAGCCCACTTCACCCCAACACCATCCCGCCACCAAGCAGGCAAAGAGATGCACTTAATGCATTAGTGAGCATGCAGAAGGAAGGAGAGTGAGAAGAAGAAAGAAGAAAAGAAAGACAAAGAAAAACTGCCAGAGGAAAGAGGAGAGGAAACCCAGTGAAAAGCACAGAGGATCTGACAGTGTTGTGGAGGGGCAGTTTCTCAGTCATCATTAGATCATTTACAGAAATACAGTAACTGCAAAAGTGTGCATGGTGTGACTTGACGACAACATGCAAGGCAAGAGCTACTAGTATGCAGAAAGAAAAGCCGTGATAAGAGGAGGACATGAAAGAGCAAAGAAAGGACATGCAGGAGAGCCTGAGCAGTAAAACCTACAACCTAAATGTTGCCCTGTTTAACCAAAACAACTATAAAACTGCACTGAGGGAGACTGGAGTTGGAAATGAGTACGAAGTTTATATTAGAATAACACCTCAGGAACTCATGACTATGATGTTAGAGTTGGATGAGATCATTTCAAAGCTGAACACAATTTAGTTCAGTCTATTTTAGACACGGCAAGACTCAACCCGAGTGATGAATGCAGTGCTGTTACTCTGACAGTTATACGATAAACATGGAGGTATTACCACATGCAATAAAAATGGCATGAATGAAATGTTTCTCTGGCATTTTGTTAGATTAGGAACCCCAGATTTATATGAACATAAAGCACATTCATTAGAAGTCTGTTCCTAAGCTAAGCCAAACGGTACCAGGTCTAACAGCTACAACAGCATCAACGTTTATAATTCAGATTAGCATCCAATTAGGGCTTATTTCTGAGTGCTTTCACCACAATAGATGCTGTAGCATCCAGATGGAGATGTGTGATGGGAATACTCACAGAGATCACCCTGTCTCCTACTCTCAGCGTGCTGTCTCTGTGGGCCGCTCCACCTTCTGCGATCCGAGAGATGTAGATGCCCTAAAACCAGACAGAAGACATGTTTGCTTATCATTTAACTTATTATTTAAACCTGTTATTTGTGTTTTCAAGCAAGACGAAGAAGAAGATGATGACGTCAATGCGCTGTAGCTACTGGGGATGGGTACAAAGCTGCAGGATTAACAGAGCCCTAAATTATTAAAGGTTCTGCTGTTGGTACTTAAGAAAAGAAGAAAACAGATTTTGCACATTTTAAAACTTTTATCACAGAGGCAGAGAAATGTACAGCGTTCAGGCATTTATGCTGCATTTGCTAACAGCATAGAGTTCTCACATGATGTTAATTAAACTATAATGTTATTTAATGAGTAAAAGTAACTATTAGCTGAATATTTAGCTAGAAGTGTTTATAACTTCGATCTGAAATGATCTGAGCATCATGTAAGTTTCCAAGCACTCTGAGCAGGGGCAGATTTAGTGATTTTGTTGGCAAAAGCTGTCTTGTTGTATTATTTTAATGCTCTTTCTCCAACTGAATGTTGTTGTTAGCAGTGGAAGAAGAAAAACTCTTAGTACAGTCGTCTCTCGCCATATCACGGTTCACTTTTAGCGGTTTCACTGCATCACGGATTTTTAAATTGTATACATCTAATTTTGAGCCATGGATTTTTTGCTATATTGCAAGATTTTGCGGTATATAGGTATTTTTATATATTTATTATTTAATTGTTTTTACAGTAAAATAAATATTTTCTAGCGTTAACGATTGAAAACAATTTAAAAAATAATAATGGTTAAAACATACTACACTCAACAAAAATATAAACGCAACACTTTTGTTTTTGCTCACATTTTTTATGAGATGAACTCAAAGATCTAAATCGTTTTCCACGTACACAATATCACCATTTCTCTCAAATATTGTTCCCAAATCTGTCTAAATCTGTGACAGTGAGCACTTCTCCTTTGCTGAGATAATCCATCCCACCTCACAGGTGTGCCATATCAAGATGCTGATTAGACACCATGATTAGTGCACAGGTGTGCCTTAGACTATTTTTGTTGAGTGTATATCCATGCTTGGTAGCTGTACTGATGCTTAAATCATTACATCATGCATCAGAAATCTTTTATGGCCTTCCCTTCTTGTACAAAATTAAACAGGGTTGGTGATTTAAAAAAAGAAAACTAGCCTGCAGTGCTGTAATGAATCAGTGTGCTAACTATGAGCCTGGTTAGTAGAGGCTTTACTATGCAGTCAGTGAGTGTCTGAGACAGAAATAGCATTTTTTTTTCTCATTACTTCTAGCAGCATTTATAGGAGAGATTACTCAGATACATTAGCAGCCCACAATGCAGCAAAACTAAGATACAAGATTGCGCTCCTGAACAAACCGCTCCCTGTGTGACAAACAGCACAGCACTAGATCATTAGGACACATTAGGACTCCACAGCGCCAGCAGCTCATTAAAAAGCATGACCCCCGAGACAGATTGTCCCCTTTGCTTTGACAAATTACACAATTTGTTTAACCAAATGAAACCCACCTGAGCTGCTGGCCTGTGCCACATAAACACAACGTGTGAACACATGCAAGAGCAAAGTCTACAGCAGCACCTCCTCAGATCGAGCAGCAACCAGGCGAGTCGCTGCATCCATTTCAAAAAAGCTTTTGAAAGAGAGGCAAGACTTACAGTCAGGCCAACCTAAATCATAGGTTTATGACTCCTTTCCTCTTTGTGGGCTCCTGGAGCTGCATGAGTGGCAGCGCAGTGTTTCTCTGGCCCAAATATTCGCCTCACCCCGTCCAATTACAGCGGAACTATCGAGTGTCAGGGCCGGCTATTCATATCTCCGTCTCCCTGGTGACGACTGTAAACGCTGTGGCCAGAATAGGCAGCGTTAAAAGACAGATCGTCGTGACCGAGACCATTACTGCAAACGCGTTGTGACTTCACTTCCCAACTTCCAACACCACGCCCGTTATAGATCTGATTAGTCGTCCCTTTATATGCGAGATCGTGTCTGCAGCTTTCAGTGTCATCTTCATCTTGAGGCGACACCCATGATCTCACTCTGTTATGGACTTCACTTGTCAGATTTGCACGCTGCTAGAAAGCTTTAAATATTCTGAATGTGTAAACTGTCGTAGCCCTTAAAAGCATGTTACTTTTTAAATTTGTGTCAGGCAAGGGTCGAAGCAGAATCAGAGTGTGTTGCTGTGAAAATGAGAAACACTGAATTAACAGTAGTTAACCCTCTGAACTCTAAAAGGAAGGTTAGAAAGACATTTTATTGTATAAAAACCGCCGAAATTACATCATTTATTGCAATAGCACACAGAAGTCTGCAGATTTTCAATGGTTTTTATGTTAATTATGTTTGACTTCTAGTTTTGTTGGGGAGAAAAAAAATAAAAATCGATCAAATTTAAGCTTAAGATTGTGATATTTCAACAAAATCCCTTTACTCTACATGCCTTGTCTAAAAAATGTTTGAAACTGTTATTAACTTAGCCGCAAGCAACAATTCCTCAACTTTTTGACTCAGCCGAATTATGGAACCAAATCAAATGTTAGCAGTAAAATATCGACAGCAGGCAGAGACACCATCATTTCCAGGTTTGTTTACACCTGAGGGCACTTTAAAAATGTTCTACGTGTTGATTCAAGTGTCTCTTTTCTTCAGTTTTGGTGATTTATGATGTTATAACTTTGTCATGCTGCACAAAACACATTTCTGAGTTCCTTCTGCTTCTAGTCATGGTTGTGCTGTTTCCACAGAGCAGTGCAGAGAGCCCTGAGTGAGTAAAAATAAAACCAGAAACTGCTGGAGGTTCGGAGGATCTTTCTAGTTCTTTCGTCACCCTGTCAGCTATAAATGTTTATAGGTTTAAAGGGTATGTTTTGCGGCTCACCATGTCTCCTGTGCGGTATGGTGTGGAGCCTTTTCCCCCTGCGATGCTGAAGCCCAACCCCTTGTCGTTGCGGATCAGGCAGGTGGAGAACCGCTGCCGAGGCCCGCTTGGACTGCTCTCCATGTTGAAGGTGATGCCGCTGCTCCGTCTCTCCCGGGGGAAGTAGTCGTCCTCGGGCCTCAGCGGCGTGGTGGTGATGGCGTTCTCCGGCTCCACCATTCGCTCCCGCAGCACCGTCATGGAAACGGTAGCACCGGAGCTACGGAGAGCTTCCACCGCCGTGTGATGTTCTGCTTCGTGGAGGTCTACTCCGTTTACCTGAGACACAAACATGGACACAGTTTGAACAACAAAGACTGGAAGAGAGCAAAGAAAAACAAACATTGAGAGCGTTCAGGATGATTTTTACCTCGAGGAGTTTGTCACCAACTTTTATTCCGGCTCTGGCTGCAGGACCCTCTTCAGATACTCTGGAGATGAAGATTCCCTAAAGGCACAAGAAAATAAACTTCTCACCTGTGATTTATAAAATCTTAAATCTGCATATACTCCAGGAATCCATCTTACCTCGTCATCTCCTTTGTAAGGCGTAGATCCTTTCCCACCAGCGATGCTGATTCCCAGGCCGCCTGTTTGTCGCATGATGGTCAGAGTGTGCTGCAAGTTGAGGAGGGGGGAGTCAACAATACTAGCAGTGAAGCCCCATAAAACACCACTCAACCCAGGCAGACTGAACAAAGAGAGGAGCCCACAATTATGATATTTTGTTGTCAAAATTCAAAATGACCACTCATATTTTCACCTATTTGGCTTTATGGTTTAGATTGTGGGTGACCTCCCTCTTTCTGCCAGAAGGTGGCGTTAGTCCTGTAATTGTGCCTACAGAAGGACAGAGAAACACCTGTGGGGAGCCTTGTGTCAGTTTGAATGGCGGGTGGATGATTTTGAGTTTGCCAGGTTTCATTTAAAGCTTATTGAAGTCAAATCAATCATCAACCTTTAGCCACCAGACTGACAGCAGACAAACTGAACACACTTTCTGAAGCCCTTCTTAACCAGACTCCAAAACAATACAATATGTGCTGTGTATGTATGGGTAGACGCCATCTAACAACTTGTACCACACTGTGTGTATTCTGTGTACTTGCAAGCCATGCAAAAAAAGGGAGGAATGAAGATAAATGAGATAGTGATGAAGGGGAAAGGGAAATGTCAAAAAGAGCAGAGAAGTGTCCTGGATGTGGAGCAGACTTTGGAGTCTGTAGTGCTGTTGAGACTCCAGCATTCATTGAAATGAGATGACATAAATTATTAAAGCGTACAATAGTCTGATGAGTGAAAACAAATAATGTTCAAAGACAATATTTCAGACATTAAAAAAAAAATCATGCAAATAGAAAATTGATGGAAATAAATCCACAAAAGAAATAAAAACACAATTCCTCAAATATCAAACATGCTCTTTCTTTCATTTTAAATAATAGCCGAGTGTTATTTGTACAGGATTACAGTATTAAAATTACTATTAGGAGTGAACTTCTTCTTCCATATGGAGTTGTTCTTCTGGTTGGCAGCTGGGTTGAGGCCTATTCATGATTTCCACATCCACCTGTCCACAAAGGTACGTAAACTGCAGCATCCAGTCACAAGTGTCTGGCTGGATCCCTCGCTGCAAATCAACTCAGCATGTGCCAAGGAGCAAATAGTGCTCAAAAGTTTGTGATGAGAAACAATAATCATCCCCATCTTTTTAATTCATCATTAAAAGATGTATAATTGAAGCGGGCGACTCTTGATATATTTTTTTTATATTCTTTTTTGGCCTATTTTCGGCTTTATTTTGATAGGCAAAGTGAGAGAAACAGGAAATGGCGGAGAAGAGTGGGGGGGAAGACATGCAGCAAAGGGCCACAAGTGGGAATTGAACCCTGGCTGCTGCGTCAGAGACCAGCCCCTATACATGGTTCGCCTGCTTAACACATTGAGCTATACAGGCGCCCCGCGACTCTAGATGTTTGAGGAGCTTTGATTTGTAGCTTCATGGGAAGAAAGCCTGTATTATGTCCATTTCCTGGGGTTGGTACACTGGGAATGATCAGTGAAACACTGCAGTCTGTAGCTTAAAGTGCTAAGTCACAGCCAGCTTTCTAGAAACTTGTCTTTGATATGATCCACAACGCTACCTATGCATACCTATTTGCATGCTTTATTTGTAATATAAAAACAAACGCATCCACCTCGATCTGCACACGGAGATGTGGAAACCATGAATTGGCCTTCAAAATCCACCTCTGTATACCTGTATGCTGAAGGAAAACCTGGAGGGAGTCGGTAAAGGAGACTTGTTCGTCAAAGTGCAACCAGCCCACTCATTCCAGGGCAACACAGCGTGGACAGAGGGTGAAAAAAGGCGCAAAGCAGCAGAAGCAGAGGAAAGGCAGGAGAGGCGCAGCAGAACCTGATGATGGACTGAGACTTTCACCACTGGGGGCACAGTCAGAGCTGCAGCTATCTGGAGCATTGCCAGCATTTTAACAATGACAAATAAGCACAAGTGTGTAGAAAACATTTTGGTTCAGCTTGAGGAGGATAACACAACCGTGGGCATCAATAATTACTGTTGAAGGTCAGGGTTGGCGACATATTAGTAAGATCTGGCAGGTTGCCGTAAAAATACATCGTGTTTCAGGTGCTGTGGCATGTGCAAAGCTGCGGTCATGAACTTTACAAAAAAAAAAACAACAACAAGCATTTACCCTGCCCTAACAGTGCAACAGAAAACACACTGGGCTGGTCATTATGCATGACGTGCAACGATAAAGAGCGCATGTTCTTAATATTTATCTTGCACTGTTTATGCAACGGATGGACAAACAAATGGCAAAGATTAAACATAATCCCGTGTAACAGGCTTCTCTCGAGGAGTAAACATGCAAGTGCTTAAGCTTAACCTTTTCCTGTATCAACAAAAAGAGGAAAATATAAAGGGAAAATGCTGTCGCTTTGCACATTATCAGTGAATATATTAGTCTGACTCTCCCTACATGTTTGCTACCACAGTGTCAACACTCCAGCTGTCCAGTAATAAATGAATGTAACAGATAAATGCTTACTTCAGTCCTGCATCCAGGTTCTGCCACACTGGCTCTCTTGTAAATGAGCTGTGGTTAGGGGTTCCCTAGTGATTGGTTCAGATTAACCGTGAATTTTCTGTCTCCACTTCTGAATACAGGTGGATAAATGAGTGGGTGAGTGAGGGACAGAGAGACAGGTTGGACGGGAAAGAGTAGGTACAGACCTCTTCCTCCTCAATTCGAGCAGGTTCAATCAGCAGATTATTGACTTGATCAAATGACACCCCCTGTTAGGACAGGAACCAGCGAGAGGCATGCGGATTAGTCAGGCCAAAATAAAAATACGCACACACCCACATACGCACAAAAAGAAAAAGAAAAAAAAAACACTTTCCGCACACTTTCTGTAAAACTTCACCCAACACACTCGACACTCCACTATCTGCTTGCAGGTTGTGGGACTTCAAAGTCCACCGGGATGGTTCACCTTGAAGCAGAAGTGGTTCCACACTCACTCCCCAGCCACCAACAAGCAAATACAGGCAGAGGTGGAAAGACAAGACCAAGGAACTGAGCTACAGTGCAAAAAAAACAAACCCAACATACAGTGTAGAGAGAGCGGACAAAAGAAGGCAAAAGCTCCCAAACCAGAACAAGCCCAGCCTCCACACCACAAATAGCAATCTCAAGACTGAACGTAGACAACAAGACTACTTATGTAAAGACTGGGAGAAGGTACACAAAATTTCGGCAAAAAATAAGCTATTAAATAAAATTAATTTTACTGAATTTGAATTATAATAACAATAACTTAACACCCCGTGATAATTATGACACAAACAAAGGCTCGTTGGATCTCTCATTCCAGCTCTGCCAGTACATGTTCTGGTTGGCCCGAGTTCATCCACACAAACAGACCCACATCCATAAACACACACAAAACTGATTTTTTGTAAGCGAATCATTGCTAAAAAAAAAAAAAAAAAAAAAAAAAAAAAGGCATTTCTACAATTAGCAGGATAAATCAACAGATCTGATTAAATCTCCCCGAATGCTAATGATCAACAAAGAGATTCACTTTGCAACGGCTGAGCGGACTTCACTCGACTCATCCACACTTTAAAGCACACACACACGCGCGCACAATGTTACAAAAGCAGAGTGTGAAAATGTCATTATTCAATTAAATCGGCAGGTGGCTGATAATGGTGAGAAGTTTAGTGCTGAACTGGGCTGGTGATGTGCAAGAAAGGCTGGATTTATCGAAGAATTGTGTTGACAGAGATTAAAAATGCCGTCTTGTATGGAATCAATGGTTTAAAGTGGCGTGTAGCTGATTTATCTCAGCCACGAGAATAAAGAGCTAGGTGAGACTGCCAGTGAGTTTGTGGTGAAATTAGCAACTCTTAAGCTCGATTTATCCACGATGAGTCTGCATGCAACGCCACATCCATCTGAAGTGCTAGCAGCCCACTCCAAACTGAACGCAACGTGCAAGGTGGTAAAGGCACTCTATGCAAACAGGGTTTACAAAGAGGCAATTAGCAAAGCGAAAATATGTCCTGATTTGTGTGTAATGTACTCATAAGTAAACCGTATTTGTATCTATGTGGATGCAGGTACAGATGTGTGATTTTATCTACTTATATAACCATTTTTACGCACACATTCCCAAACTGCGTCCAGTGTCGGGATCTCTCTTTTACCTTCACTTGACTGGAGTTGACCTGATGCCGGCCGTCCTCCATCTCCTCTATCCTGTGGTGGTGCTGAGGGGTTCCCACGCTTTGCTCTTCCTCGTCGTCCTGCTCGTCTTCGGCGGCCTGAGAGTTGAGGCCGTCGGGGCTGAAGCCCTGCAGCAGAGCGGCCACGGCCTCGGGCTTGGGCAGCTTGGTGATTTTGAAGTGCTTCTTGTAGTGCGGCGTGTCCTTCCTGATCAGACGCTGTTTCTCCGCGGGGAAGGCCGGCCTCTCATCCTCCTCGTCGGTCCTCTCGCCATCCTCGCCGTCCTCTTCGCCGTCCTCGTCGCCGCCGCGGATGATGGGTTCTTCCGCGAAGTGCACGGTGGGCTGGAGGAAGGAAGGAAGGGAGGAGATTTTAGAAGTTCACAATGAGAAGAGCTGTAGAGGATTCTCATGGATGAGAGGTTTTCAGCATTCACCTCAATGTACTCCACCTCCATCTCATCCAGGTCTTCCTCCTCGTGAGGGGAATGGCCGTCCACGAGGTCCTCCTTCTGCGAGACCACCGTCACATTTTGTCTGTCCTCATGGGAGGTGGCCGACAGCGTGCTGTTGGACACCTGGGAGTCGTGGCTCTGATTGGAGAGGTCACTGAGCCGCTTCTCCTACAATTTTCAGTACATCAAGGCAAAATTAGAGGAATAATATAGTTGCAATCTATGCTAAAAGTTGTTCATCAATGATAATAATCACTGTACAGTATGATGTTTGCACCTGTGGGTCAAGGGACTCATCTTCCCCATCAGGTCTGGATGTGTAGGCTTCATTCCTCCTCTCCTCGATCACCTTCTTCATCACCTTCAGCTCACTGGGGTGTGGTGTGGCTCTGCGCTGCAGGCCCTGGAGATACGACAAATGAATGAAAAATTACACAACATACATATTTCTGGGTAGCTTCTCATTCATCCAGCTAACGGTAGTCCTAGGAGCTTCAGTAAAACACAACTGGACATCTGAGTTTAGCTCTTTAAGATGAGGCTTCTCTAGTTGGTATGTGAGGTGAAACGTCATAATAAACCACAAACAGAAGTCCATTTGTTTTTTATTGAAGCTCCTAAATCACATACATACATCACAAGAGCCTGAGTCCAAGTCATAACCAACACCAATAAAAAATAAACCCCAATCATTTAGACTTGACTGCTTCACTTTAAGTTGTACAGGATTCAATCACAATTAGGCTAAACAACAACAACAGAGGGGTTGAGTATCGTCAGAATCCTCAGAGCTGGGGGACACGACGGGGACAGAACGTGAACTGTTGTGTGTCCTCACTCGTCGCTCTGCAGCGGCCTCGTCATCCTCCTCCTCGGCCTTGGTCTCTTCCTGGAACTGAATGACCGACACTCTGTTCAGGTTGCTGTCTGTCCAGCTGTCGTCTACGCTGTTCTGCAGCAGGTTCTCTGTGGAGAGTGAAGAAGAGGGGAGGATGTAAAAGTGGGCAAGAAGCTGCAGATTACTTGCGAATGGACAGAAGTAACAGAATACGGAAACTCTGAGACACTATCTGTGGTTTGTGCCTGAAGTCCCTCAATCACAGTAGGTAAATTAGATTCAATACAAATCCATGCAAATTTTGAGGAGAGGAAAAAATGACTGCAGGGCTATAAACGATCTGAATATTTAGTTACATAATCAAAGCTACTGGTACAGAAGATTTTCCCATCTCGAACTTACATGCCATGGCAACCATAAAACAAGACAATCCTCCTATTTCTACAATAAAATGATTCTCACCTAGGCTCGGGGAAGGCTGCTGGGGGAGTAAATAGCACGTCAACACTTTCTCTCCCGTTCGCTCGTCATCCTCCGTCTGGAACTTGAGCATTGGCTGTGACTGGTTCTCTGCGAGCCACATGGCCTTCAGATTGAGGTTGGTCAGGGCAAAAGGCAAGTTTTGTAATCTGAAGAAAAGCAGGAATGAGATAGGACAAGTCAGTATTTTCTTTTCAGGAACAAAAAACTAAATAAGATCTACCTGATACTTCTGTGATCTTAAACAATCTTCAATCACAAAACTCTCAAACCTCAGAAATAACCCCCTTAAAGTTTTTATGACGTAACACAGCAGCTTTCGCAATATGTCTACATAAGAACTGTTCCTCTTCATCACATTAAACGAGCAAAACTGGAGGTGCAGCATCTTTATATTTAAGATATTCACTCTGCTCTTTAACCTTTACTGTGTATTATTAACAGCTCAGGGCGATAAGTAAAAGTACCTGTTTCCAGCCACGTCCAGCACATGCAGCTCGGTGGCATCTGCAAGCTCAGCAGGCAGTTTGCCCAGGCGGTTGTCTCTCAGTGAGAGAACGTTGAGGCTGGCACAGCCGCCCAGCTCTTTGGGCACGCTACCCAGCCGGTTGCGGTCTACATTCAGGTTCGTCAGCTTCTTCAGCTTGCCCAGCGAGCGTGGAAGTGACTTTGAGGGAGAAAGAGAGGACATTAACAATCATGGAATCAATAATGAAACTTAATTGCTGTTAATGGGACTTAAATATTTATGGACGTGCATAAATTCCAAATGGGTCAGAGCAAGGTTGACGCAGGCGGTTTACGTCTTTATACCTGTAAAAGGTTCTCTGTCAGGACGAGTTCTGTGAGGTTTTCGCACTCTCCTACTGAATCTGTCAGGAGGGTTAGCCTGTTCTGGTCCACCTTCAGGATGGAAAGCTGTTTCAAGCACCCTGGAGATAAATCACAATGTCATTAAGGAACTGCAGCAACATGAAACCAATATTTACAACTCTAACATCACCCTGTTTAACATGAGTGACCGAAATTTACACTGTTATTACTGCAGACTTGACGCAGCAAGAACCCAAATGGAAAGCTTTCATTAAAGTCTGTGCCACTGTTCACTGCCTTTATATTTGCAGTAGAGGGCAGTGGTGCTCTTGTTTAACAGAATCCTCACTAGGCCGGCCTCAGTATTCACTTCATCAACACTGCATAATAATCAGGCGGAAAACTTTCACAGAGCAGCAAAAATTTACACTTTGGTCACAGAAAGCAAAAGACTGAAAAAAAGCTTTCTAAGATACAAAGGAGAATGAAGCAACTTTGATGCTTTTTTGGCTTTAATTGTCTATTTACATTTGAGGAAACTGAAAATATACGAAACGAGCAATACAAGTCATGATTAATGTCATTTTATGGACACAAAAAGGGGGTTGAAATGAAAAGATGGCCACAGATTTTGCAATGACATTGTGTCTTTTGTAGTTTCATCCATTTCTGTCTATTATATAATTTCTAATAGACTTTTCTGTGTCGACATTTCTCACCTATGCTGTCTGGGATGACCTCCAGCAGGTTCTGTGTGAGCAGCAGGTCTGTAAGAGCCAGGAGGCCGTTCAGCTCTGAGGGAAGCTCCTCCAGACGATTCTCTGACACATCCAGACACACCAATCTCCGGAGATTTCCAAGCTCCTAAACACACAATAAATTACCACTTAGGATGAGCCATGTGGGCCCAATACAACCATGACTTTCACAGCTAAAAGCAAAGGGAAAGTAGCTGGCTGGAGGCAGTCAATTCTGCCAAGTTGAAACATCTAAAAGCACTTTTTTTGCATTAAAAAAAAAACTGTACTAACTGGTGGTAATGAGGACAACTGGTTGCGGTCGAGCCACAGTTCCCTCAGGTTGGGGAGAGCACCGAGGGTGTCCGGCTAAAAGAAAGACATTAGATAAGTCGGAGACAAACAAAGACAACGCTTTAAAAAAAAAAAAAAGGAGGTTGGCTATTTTTATAAATACTTTTGGTGAAAAGTCAATTTGGAGGTCTGAACAGCACACTGAAGTGCTTCTTGGAATCTGTCTGAAGGCCGTTAGAAAGTCGAGGCCCCAGAAAACAGAAATCATTTGCCTGAAAGCAATCTGTTTATAAACTGTTTGGTTACAGATGACTACATCAAAGATTTTATGTCAGTATGCGTTACAACGTGGTCTGTTAAGCAGGCCTAAAGTACAGCTCCGCTTTGGATCTTTACAAAACTGCTTCCCTTTTATTCAGTTCTGTTTCAGCGTCTGTTGTTCCTTCACTTTTGTTTCTTGCAGTTCAGCCGGAGAGTACCTGAATTTTTGTCACATGACCGTTAAGCGCTGCTGAGTCACTCATAGTTTCACAGAGAGGAGCACAAGTCGTTGCTTTCTATAGAATCTGTTAGTGTTAAATGGCTATTTTTGGTAAATTCCCAAATGAGACATGTAGAATTAAGTGATTTTGATGGAAAATATGGATTCCAAGCTTTGATTTAGATTTTTTTTTCAACAAAATTGTACATCACAGATGGGCAGTTCACAGAAAGTTCAAATATGCTGATTTGCTTCCGTTTTTACAGTTTCTTTCTCTCATGAAGACTGAGATTTTGGAGATTTTCTAACTCTTGGGGTTTAGTAGGTTAACTCTTTATCATATTTGGTAACTTCCACACACATTAAACCTCTGCCTCTCAGTGAGGCTGAGAAGCATGTGGCTTTCATCCAGCCAATCTTTGAAGATGACTCAACATTACAGAACACAACATCGTGGCATCTGACCAATAATCACCTGGAACATGTCAAACTTTGTCTTTCCTCCGAAGTTGGAAAAAAGGGACGGACTTGTGGTTCGGTCCTTTTCCATATTTTTGGTTGGTTAGTTGACGAAATTCACACATTTTATGGTTGAATAGTTGAGCTAAGAGATGATATATACATTTCTTGGAATGTTTTTTTTCCAAGGTATTTCAATGAGTGTCCTTTAAAGGGTTAATCAACATGGATACCGGTATATAGAAAAATTGACTTATTGTTTAATTGCCTGAAATTATCTGGAAGCAGAGTTTTAAAATTAATTGATTAGCACTTTTTCTAGCAAAGATTACGGGTTTAAAAAACAGAGTATCTGAGACTATTTGAGAGAAGTTCCCAGATCTGTTTAGCAGCAAAAATCTCCCAAAATGAGTTGAAAGTTAATGACGTGTACATGAAAACAAGCAGGCTTACAGTGGAGCAGCGGCTTCTGACAGACATGCAAGCAAGGTTTCATCATGATGTCAAATGTTTGCTCAGCCTCCGCCCTGTCAGGTCCTGAGGCATTGTTTACTCTGTCCTATTGAGACAGGTGGGCGTTCCCAGGCTAAAAGCAGCGCTCACTCTGCGGTACAGTGCAGGCAGGACCTTGCTTCTGACACACCGCCTCTGCTGTGTTAGGTGAAATAAACATGTGGTGTGGATCATAATTACTGTGGGGGTAATGTGAGAAGTACTTTCGTGATACGTGTCGCTCTGAGCGTGTGCAAATATGATATCACTTTAAGACACAAGCGAGGGTGTTTGTGCAATCGATAGCAGAATGACTTGTGATGTTCATTGTGTGATTAAAAGCAGCAAGATGCTGATTTACCAAAACTTCCAGTTCATTGCTGCCCAGGTCCAGCTGTTCCAGTTTCACCAGGAAGGAGAGCGACCTGCATACAACATGACAAGTGGTGAAGTCACACAAATATGAGTCCTGGGAGAACAAAGAGCAGAGCTGTGCATGGGGTAACGACGTACCGTTCATTCACATGTAAAGAATGTCTTTACACCTGTGCTGCTACAGGTACCTACAGGTTTGTGTCATGCTCTGTGGCACATGTAGGTGACAAAGGTTGAACCCAAAGAATGTGTGTGCTCATAATGATCTAGACGCCGACTGTTCTCATGGAAGATGGTGCAAAATTAGAGAAAGTGAGCGGAGATGACACTTACGTGGGCAGAGACTTCAACAGGTTCTCCCTGAGCTCCAACGTCACCAGGTTGGCCAGACTATAAAAGGAGGAGCAGCAGCAGAGAAAAGGAGGCAACGATGAGAAAAAAGAGGAGCAGGAGTTGGCAGGAGAGGACGGGGGAGGAAGAGAGGAGAGAGGAGAGGCAGGTTGGTTAGTCAGATGGCGGGTCTGTTCGTCTGGGCTGCCTGGCATGGTGAGGGGCTCCTCCATCTGTCTGAGCACAGCAGTGGCCCAGAGCCCAGAGACCAGCTGCCTCCGAGCCCACTGGGCAACAGAATTACACTCCTAGAAAACCTGCTCAGGCTCCCAAATATCGAGGATCTGACTGAAGGCTTCAGTCAGACAACATGAACCAGTGATTGATAGGCAGCATTAACAATTATGACAAAAAATGTAATCTAGGCTGTTTCTTAAGCAGTAATATCCACAATCAAGGCTGCAAGTAACATTTTTTTCTGATTATAAATTAATCTATTATCTAGTATAAGAGGCCTTTCACAATTTTTGACAACTTTAATTGGAAAATCTCACGTCTTAAAGCTGACAGCTGGGACCGTTTTCTGATTAACCCTGTATACTCCAAGCAGTTTCTCGTTTTTTCTCCTGCAGTCTGACGCCATATGATGCCAGAAATCATAAAAAAAGACACTAAAACTTAATTCCTTCGATTGATTCAGTGCAGTCCAGTCCAACTTAGTCTAAAAGTCACTCACTTTTTTTCCATAATCTGGTTAGTGCAAACTGTTTATTTTTGTCACATATTTAAACTAGAAAAGCACTCAGAGAGCGCAGACCTCCGCCAAGGATATTGACATTCCCACGGAACACTGTATTCACATACATTTATGTACGATTTAGAACATTTTGGACGACATACTAAACTATGAAGTATTTGTCACATTTTGGACGACATATAGAGGAAAACAGGAAACCTATGCAGTAAAGGATCATGAGTTGGAATTGAACCTGCGTCTCTGACACAGTTCTGTTTATGAATCGCCTTCTTAATAACCAGTTGAGCTATCTGGACACCTTGTTCCAATTTGTTGGATGACATACTAACCTATGATGTTTTTGTCATATTTGGACCACATACTAAACCACATACTAAAAAATTCAAAGTGATCCAGAATCCAGGATCCTTTCCGGATTGCCAACAAAATTAAATCAGCTCTTCCTCTTACCATAGTCTACATGCCCTGAAAATTTCATCTGAATCTGACCAGGCGTTTTTGCGTTATCTTGCTAACAGACAGACAGACAGACGGACACACAAACGCCGGGTGTCACATAACCTCCTTGGCGGAGGTAATAAGATGTGGAATAAAGTGACTTTGATGAAATGTCACAATGTCAAGCTTAATCTAAACATGTAATTTTGTCTCTGTTGTGTTTTTTGTCTTATTTTTGTCATTTTGTTTCGCTTTATTCGTTGTTTTGTGTAGCGTTTGTCGTTTTATGTTTTATCTCGCTTGTGTCGTTTGTCTTTTTTGTAGTTTTGTTTCTTGCTATTGTCATTTTTTGTGTAATATTTTTGTGTCCACTTTTTTGTCCCTTTGTAGCCACATTTTTTGTTCTATTTCATGTCATTTGTCTCATATTTGTCATTTTGTGTCTCTTAACATTTAAGATTTGGTTCATTTTTCCAACAAAACTGTATGCTACAAATGAGTAGTTCACAGACTGTGTGAACGTTCAACATCTGATAATACTTTCTCGATTTTTTGTTTTTGGAAATGTAATTTTGGTGATTTATTAGAAAGATAACATGCCTTTTAAACCTGTCGACAGGCTTTGGGATTAATGGATTCATCTAAATTGGTATATACACATAAACTTATTATTTCAGTTAATGAGGAACTGAAATTATTTCAGAGCAGTGTTTCACAATTGGGATGATCAGCAGTTTAAAAAAAACAAAACAGATTATGGCTTAAATAAATCTGTTACATAACTAAAATATGAAAATAGAAACTGTTTCTGAAATACAGCTTCAAAGAAAATGCCAAAAATAACACCCCATCACATTTTCTACTATTGTGAATGTGTACATACTTTCCGATGTCGCCGGGTAACGTCTGTAACGACACGTCGTTGAGTGCCAAGTGAGCCAGCGCTCGGAGTTGAGTAAAACCATCCGGCAATCTGAGGGGGAAAAGTGGAGAGAGTCTGTTAGGCTTTTGTTGAACACTGCATGGGATCGTTGAACTCACACACAGAATACTGGACCACTAGATACTCCCATCTGTTAAAGTCTTCAGCAGCAAAGCTTCAGCCAGTTGGTCCACCGCTCTATAGTAGGAAGTTAAACATTGTGGGGGTGCAACAGGATAGATTGGAATGAACTGGTATCCTGATGAGGCTATCGTGCATTTTAATCACACCCTACTTACTCCGCATTTAGACATGCGTGCCAAGTACGTCAGTAAGTCACTGCACATCCAGCAAAGTAATTAGAGCAAAGAAATTACACTTATCACGCTTTGTTTCATGTGTAAAAGCAGCACAGCCCCTACTCCACGTACTGTATCTGAGAAGGTACGATGTTTCTATTTTTTCTCACAGTGATGATGAATAGTGATGGGCTGTTACAATCTACTTACCTGGAGAGGGGGTTTCCGCTGAAGTCTGCGATCTCCAAGGCCTTGCAAAACTTAATGCTCTCCGGGATCTCAGGAATGTCTGCAGGAGAAAGTAAAGGATGGGAGGAGGGCAGGAGTCAGCGCCATGGACACAGATGTAGAGTGATGGGGGGTTGAATTCTATAGAGCAAATCATTTTCAGTTCCTTGTAATCACAACCAGATGCTTAAGAGAAAAGAAAAATGAGTCAGGAAGTTGTACTGTGGAGGTTAAAGTCTTCATTTTCTGCCATCAAGGAAAACTGTGCAATCAGGTGTTTAGAGTAAATTACATTTTTCCATCCAAGGCTAAGTTCAGCTCAGTTGACCCCTGCATCTGTATCTAAAAGCATTTCATTGCCCATGTGTGGTAAAACTCATAAATAATAAAGAAGGAAACATTTGCTGTAGACGGATAAAACTATAAATACATTAAACAAAGGGGTGGTTGTCTCATCGAGTTTGTAAATTAGACAGAATGGACTGAGGAAGTGTGCTGGACCGCAAAGAAAAAGAAAAATGGGGTTTCACCATAAAAGCAACATTTTTGCATTAGTTTTAAATCGACATATCATTTCTATATGCATGGTTGTTTGGCATTTTGGAGATTCCAGTTAAAATTAGTGCTTTCTAAAAGCAGAAATCACTCACTGCACTTTCAACTTCCCACATATAAAAGGTAAGAAAATAGTTTGTACAGTTTCAAACAGCATAGATCACTGATGTCAAACATGCAGCCCACGGGCCAAAACTGGCCCGCCAGAGGGTCCAACCCGGGCCATGGGACGGCTTTGTAAAGTGTAGAAGTTACAGAGAAGACATTAACTGAAAATTGCAAATTTGCAAAATTGTAAATTTAAAATAATTCCAAGACCATTATACGTTATTTTGATCATAAATACTACATTGCTCACTGTTCTTCTGACATTTTGTGTTTCATTTTTGTTATATTTTGTCTGACTTTTGTTGTTTGTCTCATGTTTTTGTCATTTTGTTTGTCCTCGTTACGATCCAACCTCTTGGGGTTGGCTGGATGCAACAAGACCAGATGTAATTGGTTTAGGTGAAGGGATTTATTGCTTCGTGGCAAAGGGAACATAACAGTGACAATGAACACAAGACTGGTGAGTGTTGCTAAATCAAAGAACAGAATAAAACAAAACGAAGGCTAACGGAGTTCCCAAACTATCTAAACCCAAAACAAAACAACTAAACATAACTACATCAGCAACACCCACCACCAGTAACAAAAACTAATACAATTGTGCAAAAACAAACTAAACAAAACTGGTGCCTCTGAACACGCAGACATTTGACCACACAGGTCACGAACACTCAAAACGAATGCCTTCTTCACTAAGCCCAACCTGTCTGTAGCACTCACTCATAGTGTCTGCAGTACCCACCAACCCAACCACATGTACCTACAGACACACATCACACAAATAACAACCTGACACACAAAGAGGCACCAGGGCGGACTGGTCACAAATACCAGCTGTCCCGACTAATAACTTGGTGGCAGATATATAGCTTGCAGGTGTGGTACTGGCTGCATCTAGTTGGATAGAGGTGGAGGAGAGCTGGAGGGCGGCCCGGTCAGGACAGTCGGGAGGCGGGGAGAACAGGACTGCAGTGCAGGTCGTCATCTCTAGAGTCGTCAGGTGAAATGGCTGGCAGCTGGGGTGTTGGAGAGACTCACAAAACAGCCACAGCTGAACCCACACAAAGGCCTAAAAAGACACCACCTCAGAAACCAGACGGCACACCAATACTGCTGGCCGGAACAGTCCTTTTTGTCATTTTGTGTTTCGCTTTATTCCTTGTTTTGTTGTATTATGTTTTTTTAATGTCTCGATTGTGTTGTCTATTTTTTGTACGGTAGTTTTGTTTCTCGTTATTGTTATTTGTTGGTTAATTTTTGTCTCTTTGTAACTTTGTTGTCTCATTTTTTGTCTCATTTTTGTTTTATTTCGTGTCGTTTGCCTTATTTTTGTCGCTTTGTGTCTCGTAATATTTTGTCTTGTTTTTGTGGGGGTTTTTTTGTCTGACTTTTGTCGTTTTAATCATAAAGTAAAATAATATCATTCAGTTCCAGATACCTTAGATTACATGCTTTGTGTCTTTGTAGATAAATTGTGATCTGGAAGTTGCAATGTGTAAATGATAAACTGAGGTGTAATATTGTTGAAACTGAACTTATTTTTCTTAAGAAACTTCAGGTTGTTCGTGAATTTTTGTAAAAAGGTAATTTCTTAAATATGATTTTTTTTGCACTCAAAACTAAAAATTTAGAGTTGTCGTTATTTATTTATAGGTTATGTTCTGATTTTCTTAGTCCGGTCCACTTGAGATCAAATTGGGCTGTATGGGGCCCCAGAACTAGAATGAGTTTGACACCCTGGCATAGATGCTAGCTTAACTTTTCCCTGCTTCATCTGGTATAGAAAAATCACAGGAAGAAATCTGACCCAGTGGCCTGATCAGGAAAAGAGCGTCAAATGCTGCATGCTGCAGGTGCATGTTAAGAAATCCCTACTGAGCAGAGCAGCCCATCACACCGATCTGGCTCAGCGTTGTCCTGCAGCAGGAGCGGGGAAGCAGACAGGCAGACAGATGGGAAAGGCCCTTACAGGCCAATGCACACTGCTCCCACAGCACTTGATGCAGTGTGTAGCAGAGCAGATGTCTCGTATCCACCATAGAGGCCCTCCCTGCCACTATGGCTGTGTTTGTGTGCAGCATGCAAGGACGTAGAAAGGGCAACCTATATGTGCAGAAAATAATACAGCAGGCCTGGCTGGAATTCCATCTTACCTCTCTGTAGCATGTATGACTGAGGGCAAATTCTGCAGTTATTTTTGGCTTCTTTAGGCAGCCAAATCTTTTTCTTCTCTTGTCGTTTAGCCATATTTCAAGGGCACAGAGAATCATGGATGAATGTCCGCTATGCCTAGAGGTGGACTGGATAATCTAGCAAAGATGGCCAGCTAATATCTAAAAGGTGCTGCTAGTGTGTTGATTCCCTAGCTCATTTAGCAAAGCTCTTACTGCTTAACCCTCTGAGCCACAAAACCTGCCGGGCGGTCTGAAAGGCAAACTATCTTTTGAAAAATCATCAAAATTATGCCATTTATCAGAGAATTATGGGGTTTTAAACCTTCCCACTTTTCAATTTTGTCTGGAAATTAACCATATCTGAGCTGAAAAATCACAATATTTCACCAAAATCAATTTACTCAAAAAGTGTAATTTAAAGATTAGCCAAAAAACAAACCTTTTGCTCTAACCAGAATCTGTGAGAAACATACTTATTAACCATGAGAGAGTCAGCTATGGGATAAAAATTCAGGGACTTTCCAGGTGAACTAGGCTGAAGTGCAAGCTGTGCTTACACAGAGCAGATAAAAGAAATACAGGTAGTAAAATATCTAAAGCATGTGGAGTCACCATTTTTCTTCCCAATATTTGTCACACCATTGGCCACTTCAGAAAATGTTTTAGCTTAGTCAGTTTTTTTTTAAAACAAATTAGCTGAGAAATTCAACTTACACACTAAAGTCTGTACACACCTTCTCATATAATGTTTTTTTCTTTATTTTCATGACTATTTACACTGTAGATTTTCACTGAAGGCATCAATAAGTCAAACTACGTTCTATATTTCAGATTCTTCAGAATTACCACCCATTACTTTGATTACTGCTTTTCTCGATCAAATCTGGCAGAGAAACTGAAGTTGACAGTCGAGTTGTATTTGTGTACCGTTTCTGGAGATGTCCAATTCCACCAGGTGCATGAAGTTGGCCACCTCAGGAGGGAGTCTGTGGATCTCATTGTCACTCAGGCCGAGCTTCCGTAGGTTCAGTAGTCTGAAAAAAGGCTGTGGAGACAAGAAATATCACGTTAATGTAAAATATAAAACAGCTCCTTGAGTACTCACTTCAAGTTTCACTTCCCTGTTCATTTTACTACAGTGTACGGTAGGACAAAAGCATCAGATTTGAGAGATGGAACATGAAAATGTCTGACATTTCCTCAACAAGTAATTGTTGCCCAACATTTCTGTCCATTGACTAATTGTTTCTGCTAAATTAATGAGGATTTTTAGGCCAACGGTGTACAGACAGCAATTTAATCTTTAGATTTGTAACAGTTTGTCAACTGATCAACTATTTAATGAATCATCAACTAGTTTGATATTTTATCAAGCCGTAATTCTGTGATTACAGCATCGTAGATTTGAACATTTTCTGGTTTCTTTACTCCTCTAAATCTTCTGCTTGTGGACAAAACAAGTTAGGAACTGATCAAGCATGAAGTAACCACATATACTAGGGCTCAATTAGTTACCAGTTTCCTTTCTTTTCCTTTTCATTAATAACAAAATAGAAAACACGGTGTCCAAAATTTTAAATTACGTGTTCAGAGAGGTTGTTCTTGTGTGACTTGAAAATCCAAATATATTTGGTTTATAAAAACAAAAACAAAAGGAGGAGTAAAACGTCACATGATTTGTGCGTTTTTTGCTTGACAGACATACAAAATGAATAAATTATTCCAATCTAATAGATTAACCGACTAGTTGTTTTGGTTAAACATCCTACACAGTTCATCAGTGGAAGAAATTCCTCACTGCCTTAACAATAACTGCAAAGTGAACACACAAAACATCCTGTATATTCAACTGAGGCGCGTCTCCAGAACTGGTTTAAAAACATTCCATCCTCATATCCCAAAAAAAAAAAAAAAAAACCTCATCACCATGGTAACGCCAGCCAAACAAAGTGGCTTTCGTTTGGAGAGCTGAGGAGAGTGCAGCGGCTGTGGTCGTGCCAAGTGCTTTCACAAGAGCCCGGTTGTTGGACAGGACAGCATTCAGAAACATTCCTCCGCCAGCCGCACTGTGTGTGTCTGTGTGTCATCTGCCGTTCAGATGGACGGACAAGACAGGCTGGCGAGGAGCAGCAAGAGTAACAAGCCAAAACTATGCAGCTATTAACCCCTCAATCAGTCCACAGAGGAGCCACTGTCCACCCCGTCAAAAGGAAGACTTCTCAGGCTCTGCAAGGGAGGAAGACTCTGAAGGAACTTGCCGACTAGAGATTTTTGAGTAACAAATTTGGATAAACTCATTATTCCAGGATGCACAGACATCTGCAGGCGTGGAGACTAAAGCCTAATTCAAATTAAACCTCAGACTGTCAGCAAAATCTTGCGATGAAAAACTCATTTGTGTGTCAATTACCACAATTTAATGTACCAAACTGAAAAATGCAGACAATTTCTTAACTCCTTCGTCTCTGCTGTGGTTAAAGCTTTAAAAATTTCTTACACTCGTGTCTCAAAGCTGTTGCATAAACATATGGTAAAATCAGATAACAAAACACTCTCTGATGGGTATTGTCAGGACGCAGTGTGACAAAGTGTAAAAACACACACTCAATATAACATGCTGGGAGACAGCTCTACAATTACGCTGCCAAAGAAAAGAGAGCCGCAGTTCCTCGATGACAGACATTTCCTGCTCTTAACCAGTTATGTGTATTGTGATTGGATGGGGGGGGTTTACAACAGTGAGGTATTCATTCCCAGAATCTGTTCAGGTTTTGCCAGTAACGCAAGACTGTTCTTGTTGGTGCTTTCCCAATATTTAAGATGCCACCGCGACTGAATGGAAGATTGGAGTCCTCCAGCTGATGGTGAGGGAAATGCAGGAGGAGGGCAGAACCAGAAAGACAAAGAGGGTGTTGGCTCACACAAAGTAGCAGGTGAGAGGAATCAGATGGCAGGAACAGGAAACAGGAGCTGACCATGTGATCGGGGCCCAGCCCAGATGGGAGCTGGCCCTCAGGTGGGGAGGCGACCCGGCTGGCAGAACAGGTGACACTCCAAGATTGCTGGAGGGTGGTATTGCTTTGAAAAACACCTTAACACTCACGGTGCAAGCAGGACAACTTACAAACCGTATTTCACATCCCTGCAGACACTAATTGAGCTTTTAGTTACCGCAGCGAGGCAAAGTTTGCAAGGCAACCGGACGATCAGCAGTTCTGCCATCGAAAGCTTTTGCATCAATGCATTCCTCTCGTCCACTCTTGATGCTGCCCAGAGCTTGATCAGCGATGAGTGGGAAACTGGACAGTAATGCAATAATGCCTGTGAACAAGTAATTACAAACACTCACAAAGATGGTCATTCACTCGTGAGCGGCCTCTTGCAGACTGGCCTGTCTGTGCTTTTCTAGGATGCAACTCAGATGCTGCGTCCAGTCGTCAAACCAGCTCCAACACTGAAGCAGAACACTAAGATTTGATTTCCTTAGACATGCTGATCATATCAGTAGGTTTCTAAATAACTGTTACATGCCTTATTCAATCAAATAAAAATGCTTCACCCAAGTAACATGCGACGAATTCTGTTCTTTAATGCATCTGATTTTATAACTGCTACGAGTGTAAACTGTCCCAGCAGCTTCCCAACGACTGATAGTATTTTCAAATCAAACAATGGAGAAGCAACAGCGTTATGCGGGTCAACGGGTCAACTGGAATAACAAGTGGGAGCAGTGGGATTTAGTGTACCACCACCGTCTCTTTATTGTGCTACTGAGCCACGGCAGTCTGCTCGGCCAGCCTTTACACCACTCTGATTGCGTTACCATTTTTAGAGTGAGACGGCACATTGGTGAGAACCAGCGTTCTACTGTTCCCTCTGCAACTTTGCAGCATGGATGCTTTAATGAGGCCCTCACAGGAGTTGTTTGTGTTAGGAAAGGAGTGAAGCTGTGAACAGGAGGATGTATTACTATAGAGCAGAAAGGAGAGGGGAGGTGGGTAAATGATAGATGTCAGCAGAGGGCAGTGTGGGGTCTCAGAGCACTAACAGTAACATACAGCATGTAAGTCAACGCAGCCCACATTAACCCTCTGAACCTCAGAGTTTGTGGGCATTTTTTTTTTTTGCTCTTGTCACATATTTCGGCTCATTTTTCACTGCAATATAAAGTCCTGCACCTCTATGAAAACAGGACAGCCGTGGCTGGAAGTAGAAAGAACCTTAAATATCTTCAATGCAACATGACACGCTTGTAATGCCAGAAATCATTAAAAATGAAAGACAATACAATTATATTTCTTTGATTACCTAAATATCTGGAATCAATATGTACAACACTTTTCCATTTGCCCTCAGGTGTTACCAATAGTGTAAAAAAAATTACAGATATTTTACTTGGTTTGTCTTGATGCTCGTCTCGATTCCACTCTGTAAACGTAGCATTTCGGCTCATTTCAGCCAAAAAAAATCCTTGAATTTTTGCCACTTTACAGAGTCTGATTGGTGCACAAACTTTATTTTTGGCCAATTTTTAAATAAGATGAGTGATATCAATAAAATATCGAAATTTCAAGCTTAGATTTAGGTATGTTCCCCTGCGTGGAACAGCACGTCACTGTTGAAGTCTGTTGGAACGCTCAAAATCTGACAATTCTTTTAATTTTTACACTTTCTTTGCTCTGATAAATGGTGTCATTATTGCACTTGTTGTAAAGAAGACATGCCTTAAAACTCGCCAGGGTTCAGAGGGTTTGGGAATACTTCTCACTAGTTTTTCTAGTGCTTGAAGATGATGGACAATCATGAAAAGCAGGTATGTAAAAAACAACTTGGAATCAACACGAGCCAAATCCTCACAGCTGACAAGTCTGCAAAATGTAATGGGAACATTTTGTTTGACTAGTATGTCTGTTTCGACGGGCAGAGAGGTTTTTTTAGAAAGGGAAAAGGCCAAAGAGACTGCCAAATACAGCTAAAAGCTTTGGCAGCCAAAACATCAAAACAAATGTTGCATCTATGTTCCCTTTTAAAGTGCTTTGAGTTTCGGAGGGGAAAAAAAGCAGCAGGTAAATTCCATTAAAGGTGGTTAGAGCAGCCATGAGAACTGACCCAGCTGCACAGATTCATTTGGACTATGGTCTGGCCAAAAGGGAGGACAGCTTGTGCAACATCCACCGTGCAGCTAAATCAAGCTACTGTGAAACGGGCTCTCAAGTATGAGCACTTATTTAGGAAATCCCTTATTATTTAGAGTGAATCAAGCCTGTTCACCCATGAGCGACCCTGGAAACAGAGCGGTGTAAGACTAACGCAGAGGTTAAGCTAAAGACACGCTACAGTTCGGCGCATGTACGTGGACACGCTGGGCTGCTTTGTCTTTGTCTAAGTGGAATGTAAGCTAAGCTGGACGATGCAGATAAGACAGAGTGTGTTAATGTGCCTCAGGATGTGTTTGTATGTGTGTGCATGCGTGTTTGTGCGTTTCGGTCATCCTTTAGTCAAAGCAGAGGAGACCCTGCGCTGTAGGTCTTTAAGTGAGAACACACTAGTGTTTACAGGATCTTGGCTAAGGCTGCCAAAAACTCTGGCTACAGTAGTAGGACTCAGCATGTGTGTGTCTGGGGGATAGGAGCAGTATGTTGACACACATGCTTGTGTGTTCATGTTTGTTTAAGAGTGTTTATGAGTGTGTTTATGTGCGTTGGAAGAGACTGTAAATTCACATGGAGGAATGTTAATGTTTGTGGACCTCACATCACTCCAGAAAAACCAATTAAAATGCGACTGCAGATATCCAAGAAGCCAAATGTGCGTGTGTTTGTGAGTAAACTGTATGTTCTGTGTACAAGTTCAGTGTAGGTGCAGCGAGACGACTGATGTTTACAGAGGCTGCAGTGTTCCAGTCAAGTGATTCCATTTAGCTTATAGTTTCCCTCCAATCATGCCATCTGACTACAGACAGAACAGGCTCGTCCCGCCCTGCAAAAACACACACAGCTTAATTCAGCCTTTCTTACAGGGTGCATTCACTACAGGAGATCATGGAGAAATTGGAAAAAAAACGCTGCCTGAACAAAAATATATCTTAAAAAATATTAAAGAAGAAGAGCAGTCGGTATAATTTCTGCAGAAACAAACACAAAGTTTTGGCATCTAGCAAAATTAAACCAAATTGATCATGTTCCAGCTTGCTTTGAGAGAAATTCAATCAGTGGATCCACACACAAATCAGCCCAAGATTCAGTCAAAGTCAAATTGCAAACAGTCATTACATTTCTTTCTTTACTCTAACACACAAATGAAATTCCCATTCACACATTCCTGAGCCTCTTAATCTTGTGCCAGATCTGCCCCGTCGGCCTAGTCCTCATGTCCCCACTCTTCCAAATATCCCATTCCCTCACAATGCACACAAACTACACACACACTTACACACACATTGCATGCACACTACTGGGGTGAGGGGCTCAAAGAGAGGGGAGGGGAGAGCACATGCTTTTGTGCTGCCCCACACTCTTTCAGTGTCCCGGGAAATAAAAAAAAGCAGAGAGGATTTAGTTGACTGAGTACCTTGGTCGGTCACTGGAAAAGGCTCATTACTGCACACTCGCCTCTATAGATAGCAGCAGTCACTGTTGTGGTGTAAACTCAGCACATGAGTGACCACAGACTGCTCTAGCTTCTGGTAGTTCTGGAGTAGGAATCAGGCTTCCTCCGCTTGCTGAGTGTGGAGCTACACACGCAGCCATTTCAAGGCCAATGCTAATGCAGAAACACGGACTTATGCTGCTCTGCTGCTTGGCCGAAGCGGCGTCCCCTCCCCCTGCAGAGTTCCCAAAACTTGTACACATGAATGACACCCAAACTGGTCTTCTTCCCCCCACCTCCTTCCCACTGTTCCACCTCTCTGGGTTCCCTCCATTTTCCTTGGCAGAAGGACAAAGGCCAAGCAAGCCGGTCCCACACAGGGCTGTCAGTCACAGTCCGGCTCAAGCTGCCCCCCTTCTTGCAGCCCGGCCAGGGGATTCCTCCATTGTCCAAGAGGGCACCACGGAGAGGAGAGAGCGGGGGCTAGAAATGAAGGGACGAGGAGGTGAAAGAGGAAAGCGGTGATGGGCAACAAAAGGCAGGAATGACTGAGAAGGATAGAGAAGGCGTGCGAGGAGAACAGCGGCGGGAAGAAAAGGAAGCTTGTGTGCGAAGTATAGAGTAGAGAGGACCGAGAGAAAAGAAGTGACGGTGGATTATTAATGAAGAATGGGGGGTAAACAATGGATTCCCACAGTGCTCTGGACACTCGGCATCGTTAATGGGGACAAAGACTTCATCTACTCACCAAAAATTATCTCAACCGACTACAGACTTGCAGCTCTTCACTCTGACAAATGAAAGATGACATTTATTATGCGGCTTAGTCTGGTCCACTGTGGTTTATATATGCAGTGTGGAGTACAACGCTCAGACTGGCCTCACTAGAAAACCCACACATACACACATCAGCCAACAATACAACCATCCACCTACTCACGGCTGTAAACCTACATTCCACTTCCTCTGCTCTCACCCACCATCTCCCACACACACACATACACACACACACTTCTAGCTCAGGTGCGTGAGAAATCCACAAACACAGCACAACGCAGCTAAATCCACTAATATTCTCACGCAAAATCTACAGGACACATTAAGAAAAGTGGGCGTGCGTCTGCGTCTAAATGACACCAAACACTATTAATTGCCGGTACAGTCTGCATGTATGCGCCGCGGTGTTTGTGTTTGAGATAAGTGGCACTTTCAGCCATGACTACCCTTATCCGGCTCCAGTCCCCCAGGCTGAAAAGGGCCACACAGAGAGAAGGGCGTGGTGAGGTCGGTGTGAGTGACAGCCTGACTAACTCCATTTAGAATGCTTACACCTGTCCTGGTGTCTTTGATCTGTGCGGGGTGTAAACACAGCCGAAAGTCAGGCCAAAAGCTCACCGCTACGTATCAAAAGCTTGGAATTACAGCAGCTAAGATCTGGTCCAAAAATAAGACAATGAGAGGAGATAAAAGCTGCACGTAGTCATTAAAAATAGATCCAGGTAACTAGTCTCTGCTTTCTGAAACATAGCTTTTTTTCCCCCAGTTAGACATCTGTGTGAGCTACATTTCCACGTCATTCAAACTGTATCTTTGCTTTCTGCTTTCTGAGTCCATTTAAACTGTTTAAACAATGCTATAATTGAGAAAAAAAATCTGCATTCTGTATTTAATTTGCTCTTAATTATGATTTTGCTGTTGATAACTAACATGCAATGTAATGAAGTAATGAAACAATCCTAAATTTAACATCCTAGATTAATGCGCTGACAGCACCAGTGCCAACTAATACTATACCAGCTTTAAAAACAGATTAAATATTCTATGACTGCATTGATTCACAAACACCAAAAGTATCCATGAATAACATTAGTTAATGGAAGAGTGAATAAAGAATGTTAATTGCAGTTAAGGAAAATGAAAAACTTGGTTTTAAAAAAGCTGCATACTGTTACATTTTTCCTCTGTCGTTTTCCCATTAGACAATAGCCAACATTCAGATTATGTAGCTGAACAGTCAGCTTTATTTCACTCGCAGGAGGATGGGAGTCAGTGGTCTGGCACATGGTTTAAGTACAAAATATAGCACTTCTCTTTCTTTCGCTGCACCAAGAAGAGTCCTGAAGCACCAAGAAACAGAAATGAATTGTGAGACTGTCAAAGAAATCCACCCTTAACTAATACTTATAAAATGCTCCCATAAATAACAGTCTCTTGCTCTGCCTGCCCTTTAGACAACAAGGGCTTTGCTGTGCTGCTATGTTCTCTTTAGTAAGGATAAGTCAGGTCACAGTCAGTGAAAAATGGATGACGGTCTCAGCTGAAGGCGTTCGGGCTCCGGGGCTGTACACAGTTTATGTGTGAGCGTGTCTCATTGTGTGTATACGAGTAAACTTGTGTATTTATGCTTGCTGTGTCACAGCATCCCAGTCTGCATAAACAGGGGGAAGCCTGGAAAGCCGATCGTTGAAGGAAACAAGAGCTGCTCGGGGAAAACGGGGAACCCTCTACTGAAACAATGATAATGCGGCTGACCATAAAGACCTTAAAATACACACTGGAGTGACAGTGTAGCCTGACAGTGTTCCCACTAAGCTGCTGTGAGTGCAAGGGTTTTTCCAAAATCAACATGGTTAATAAACAACAACAGTGGCGACCCGCTTTGCCTCCTGGGAATGCTGCTGAGTTGTGTTGTGTTAACAAAACACTATTATGTTTCTGTTGATTTGACTGAATTCAGTCAGGCTGAAATGCTCAGATTTAAGAATCCTACTACCATCTCAACGCACAATTGTAAAATAAATAGAAAGCCTTCATCAACGTCTGTCTAGAGGACTGAAGACGACGGACAATGAACAGGTGGTCATGACACTGTATGGCTAAGAGGCTCCTTTCACACAAATACAAAAGACTAAAGAATACTTCTGTGACACATGCATATGTACTACACTGTTTTTTTTAAATTCTCTATATTTCTGCTTTCCCAATAGAAAGCAGTTAAAATTACATTTTTGTGGATTCTTCTTAAGGTCAGTTTTTTTACATTCACCACTCATGCCTTTCCAAAGACAGATGTAGACTACCAGTCAAAAGTTTGGACACACTTCCTCATACAAATGAATGAGAAAGTGCATCCAAACTTTTGACTGGTAGGGTTTAGCAACAGGAAACAATGTGGCACTCTTGGTTATGCTCTCTGTAAGTGAGAATGGTGATTGCTTGGTGCAGTAAAGCGATTTCCAGTCAGCATTTTAAAAATAGACGAGTAATCCCTCCAGCGTTGCCGTATTGGTGGGCTAATCACTGCTTTGGTTACTAAGACTGTCACAGTGATAGAAAAGCTTGCGCCACCAGTTCTGGGACGTCATGTCCACAACTTGATTAACACAAACACAGAGAAACAGGCAGGCAGCGAGTTGGTGCAGAGTCCCAGTGCAGATTTGCAATCCAAACCAAATTCAAAGCAGCAGCAAGGCTGAAAGCACTAAACTTGGTCTTTTCAGGGCTCTTGTACCTGCCTTTGCCGCCGCTTCAGGTTTCATAATGCTTTATCTTCCACCTGACTAAAACAATCACAACACTAATGCAAAATAATCGATAACCTTATTGACAACATCCCACTTCTGCATTAGAGAAAGCCGGAAACAATATAACACGTTAAAAGTCAGTGCTATGTGATAGAGAGTGAGCAGTCAGCTCCTCACATGATGAACCATATATAGAGGCCTCTCTCTAAAGAGGGTGTGTCACCAGCAACACCAGCACTGCCTGGAAATGTAAATGGTGGCTGGTCTGAAGAGTGACTGAGCAAATCAAGACCACAAAGTGAACTGAAAAGGATGGGCCTAACTTTTGTTAGCAACACTTACTTGTTGACATATTAATGGACAAGGAAGTGCACATTGCAGCCATTCAGACTTTGCCGTTCAACTGAAGTAATGGTCTGAGATTCCCCGGCTATGTTCTCACACAGCAGGAATGAATGAGCACACAGAAAGATCAAAAACTGTAGAGGAGGCCCTCCATCTCCACCCCCTGTCCGGGACTCCATCACATGCTCTCTCATTCTCTTTCTGTGTTCCCACAAACATGAGACAAAACCAGAAGCCCTATTGTTTATAGTCCACAGAGGACGTTTGGCTCTTTCCTGGATGGGCTGGATCCGGTATGCGCTGCCTGCCGGTCTGCCAGCTCTCAGTTTGTTCCATAGTGGAGCTGCAGGGGACTACCATCTCTGGCCCTGCTTGGCCTAGGCGTTGTATATACAAGTAATTTGCTGGCTGGTTAGTATACTGTCAACACATAGCACAATCAAAACCATTAGCTATAGTAGGAGGGAGACTTTGGCTCTGGAGCTGCTTGATTCAATATAAACAGAAGGGCAGGCTCTGTGGAAGATGTGCAGAAATATACAGACAAATTTGTTTAGAAAAGAAAGGTGGTAAAATATTTAAGCTGTCAAAATAGTTTGCAAGAAGAAAAATGATCTGTTATTACTGCTCATAGTGTGAAATAGGTTACTGGAAACAGAAAAAGTAAGAAATACAACCAAAACTTCTCAATGGCTGCATGCAATTAATCAGCAGCATTACACCTTTAAAGAGGACTTAAGTGCCAGTGTGCACTGTGTGCACAGGAACAGCTTCAGTACAATTGGCTCATTGTATGTGCCCAGGTTGTGGCCTCCCTCACAGTATCATGTGGCTCGGTGTCTATCGTTTTCCAGTAACCGTCTGGCCATTCTCCCTCATGCAGCGGGCTTCACACAGGTCTCGCTCTCTGCACTTCTGCTTCAGGAATGTCCCCCGACTATTTGAAACGGACACAGCTTCACTAGTGTCTCCCTGCAACCTGGTGACTAGCACATTTTTGTCTCCGATTCAGGCATTTTTGGCAAAGCTGGTTTTCAAACGGCCATGATTGAATGCTGCCAAGTTCTGACACGGTGTATAGCAATCATTATTCACACCACAGTTACCATAGCATCCCTGCAAGGCAGTTTATGCTGGTAAATTGGATATTAAAAGACTCTGATAACAGGCATTGATTGCTAGTTGTAATTATAATAAGCAACGTTGCATTGATTTTGAGTTACAGTACAGAAAGATGGATACCTCAAAAGTAACATCTGTACTCAGTAGAATAAATGACACATGCCACTACATCACCACACAATCAGAAATATGCGGAAAATAGTGTTGAAACTCAGAAGTTGACTTTATTAATCTGCATTAAACTATGTCCGGGCAAAGAGGCTGAAGCAAAGCAACCTCATCAGGTGGCACGAACAGCCCATCTTTTACATAAACATGAGCTGAAAAACATCTGTCAGTTTTCCTGGGATCCAACAAATCTGGATTACACAATGGCCCCTGCTGTTATATTCTTTATTTACTCACAAACAGTAAGCACATTTTAAAAGGTCAAAGTGAAGGCAATGTGTCCTACTTGCACAGAACCAAGTGCCAATAGATTAGAGCTCAGCTAAACTACTTAATCCACTGTGTGTAGCTTGTCTTTAATGGGCAGTATTATATATTTAGAATGATATATATTCATAGAACTGTGACTACAGAAAAGCGCAAAAGCCTACAACACAACTTCCTTTAAGTGGCTTACAAGAGCAGCACAAAGTCATCTCTATGTAGTTCACCCATCTAGCATCCCACCCTCAATGGAAAAATAACTGCTCCACTTTAGGTGCTGCTTTAAAGTGTCTCTGCATTGCTGCTGTTGCTTTTTCAAAAGCCCAAGGACAAAGTGTGGCTCTGAGAAAAGCGGGTCTCCTCTCTCACTTCTGTTTGACAGCTCTGGCATGAGCAGAGGCCAAGGTTGCTTTGTTGCAAGCAGATCTGGAGCAGCAACAGCCTCCGTATGAGCACAGCTAGTGGAGGTCTGTAGTGACAGGGAAGCCCCAGCCCATCTGGTGTCTCTCCCTAACAACACAGGACAAACGTGGCCCCGCATCACACAAACCACTGGTCCTGGGAGATCCATCACCTTGGAGACCAGCGTTTGCGCAGTCAAGAAGCCAACAAGGAAGCAGAAACCTCCCTAGTGACGCTCTGCTGACGATGAAATGAAAACTGAGCCCTGCTTGATTCGGTCACATTATCTGCCCACAGATAACAAACAGCATGTGAACATCTGCACCGTATTATCACAACCAGGAGCAACACTACTGTGATGTTATCTGGTTTTATGTCAGGTATGATTTCATTTCTATGCTGTAGATTCTTTTTCACTAGAAATATTACAACAGAGAAGCACGTCATTCGGTACATACACTTATCTTCAACAGAAGACACAAGATAATGTCGTTACTTCGGATTACAAGCCAAACCCCATCATTAATATGTCACGGAGACAGCATGATTACAGAGTTGTCTACATTCCATCCCACATGACTCCAGTGAGGATCAACGCCAGGAACGACCAAAACACTAGCCCCTAAGCCCACAGGCAAGCACATGCTGGTCCCCAGTGGCAGTGTAAAACACTCTTCTACAAGGCCGATGTCATGAACCTGGTTTGTGATAGCGGATCTAAAAATACACTAGCGGAGAACCTGACGAAGCACCTGAAAAAGAAAAAAAAACAGACTGTACTGATAGCACAGATAGCACATTTTGTACTTTTGCAGCATGCTATGTTTCCTGTCTAATAAAGTATAAGGTGACAGAGTCCAACCAAACATGGTGCATATATCAATCTGTACTTGTACTTGACCTTAACTACTGCGTTGCTGTGCTCAAAAGAGTCATCAGACTGCTAAGCTACAGCAAGTGGTTCACACAGACTCAAGCATTTCTGACTAACCTGCATCCATAAGTCACATTTCCACCACAGAAACATTTTAGGGGAACTAAGAACCTTTAGAAGAACTCTGAACTCTAAACTAGGGTCTTAATAACGTTCCAATAAGATTGTTTTGACCAATAGAGTAATACTTTTTCAAAGTTCAGGTACTTTAGGGCTGGCTGGCACACTGGCATTATACCTTAACTACTCAAAAACCTGCTCAGCAAACAAGTTTATACTCATTTGTGCACAGAATTAAGTTACAGGAAAAAAATCCTTTTTTATAGACCAACAACAAAGTGAAGAATTTGTTAAGCACTTAAGTAGGTATGCCCTGTGAAAGTTGATACTTCAAAGCATCAGTCAAAGCGCTCTGATTCGACTCAGATTCTTTGAGTCGAGCGTGCATTTATCCACGTGATGACATGCGTTGTACTTGTGCGTAACTGATGAGTGAAGCTGAACCCTGAAGTTGTGACACTATTGTTACCAGTAAAGTGTTTACGTTTAGGGAAGGTGGTATTGTGGGTTAATTGTATGTGATGCAGGTCCAGTGTTGTGGGAAGCGAGTGAGGAAGATTAAAGACCCAAAGCTTAAAACCAGAGGCCAAAATAGTTGAACCTGATAAAGTTTGGATTTGGGGGCAGCCCTACAGTTATACAGGAAAGACAGCGATACGGCATTGCAAAGGCCGCCCTTAAAATAGTTTTTTTTGTCAGATCATTCTGTATTATTGCATGCAAATATAACAGAATAAAATAGCCGTCACTTTCTGAACCACGGGATTTAAACCAGAGTGGAAATGCAGATAAGAAACGCCTCAAGGGACCTTCAATTCCTTGAAAAGTTCTTAGACATCAGTCTACGCGAGTACGTTTACATGCAGTCAATATTCGGGTTAAGGTCAATATTCCGGTTTCTGAAACATTTGGAATAACCTGTTTACATGGATAAACAGACTGGGTTATTGCTAATATTCCGGTTAAGAAAGGGTTTTTGACTGCATATAAATGTACTCACTGGATCTAAAAGTTCAGGGGACTTTTAGTGAAGCAGTACGACACAAACTCTGCATGGTGTCCCACCATTTCTCCTGTAGTCTGTTGTACATAATAGGAAATATACACCCATGAATAACAAAAGAAAAGAACAGCAAAGTGTCAACCTAGAACCAAGAAAGTAAGGTGCTATGGTGAAGAAAAATCCACAACATAAGAATACTTTCTGGAGTTGTGCATTTTAGGACAGAGGTCAAATTAGTTTCTAACCACTTTAAAAATTCATTTTCTGTGCTGCACTTCCTTCCGACTTTTCTGGCAACATATATCAATAAATCTGCTATAAGCTACTATCAGCCCATATATCAGCCAAGTCAAATTATCAGTTTGATCCTAATCTGAAAGAAAAATCAGTGCACATCTTAAATCAATATAGTAAAGCCCGTATCTGCAAAATGAGCTAAAATTAATTTTTCAGCTCATTCTTTCAGCCGAGTTCCTTCCCAGTATTCCCAGTTGTGTGAACAGTCCCAGAAGAACATGAGCTAGCTTAATTAAAACACCATTAGAATGAGGAGGCTCATATTTAACAAGAGCAGCTCAAAATTAAGCTTGATTAGCTGGAGAATTCAGCTGAAGCAAGCTGTGTGGAGCAGGCAAGCTTCGGTGCTACGTAAAGTGTCTGTGTGTGTGTGTGTGTGTGTGTGTGTGTGTGTGTGTGTGTGTGTGTGTGTGTGTGTGTGTGTGCTTTTCCTACAGGAATGTGAAATGACTAAGTTCAAGTGTGCATGTGTGTGTGTGAGAGGGAGAGAGGAGTGAGTAAAGCTTCCAAAGGGCAGGGCAAACTCCTGGAGATTCCAGGCATGCCTGCATTTCCTTGGGTGTCACGTGCCGCAGTGCAAACAAAGCTACGGCGAGTTAATTAGACAGAGCGAACCAAGCCACTCACTTATTCCCAAATGTGTCAGATTTATAGAAAAATAATATTAAGGGAAATCTGAGGCAAAGTTGTCTGAAGTGCCGTTAGAATGAAGTGTATGAAAACAGGAAGAAAAAAAGGTTCAGTCTTAAAATGAGCATGTGCAGAGATGTGTAACTCTGAGTTCAAAAGGGCAATATTTTTTGTAAAGCTGCATGAGCTTAGAAAAGATATTTGTGAAGTTTGTCTGAACTCTTGCAAAACAGTGATTGAAGAAATATTATTAGAAAGTCACCCCCCCGGAGAGAAGAAGGCAGCTAAAAAGAACACAAAGAGTTGTATTGTGAAATGTAGCAATTCCTCAAGTTAAAATAACTGACCTTTTACTGTAAACAATGCCCTGTCTATTAACACTTGCTGAATCAGTCATCAGATTTGGCTGTTGCGTTGTGTTGTGACCAACGCAAGTAAAAGCTTCAGTAAATGGGTAACTGCTTTACATATTCTAAGAAAAGAAAAAAGGGGGCATTCTTGCTGCATTAGACATGAAAAAAATGTGTGCTCGGGGGGCCTGCTGACATGCACACTTGCACGCACACAAACACAGACACAAACTGCTGCCATCTCTTTTCTACAGACCTGTAACAGCTTCGTTTGTTATTCATCGCTGGCATGGGCATGACACACACATGCGTGCATGCTGCTTTGTTGTCTCCAAAGGACCCTGCTGTGCTCTCTATTGACCTCTCACATCCATTCTCCCCGTCCTACACACAAACATTCACCCATCAGCACCTCTCTATTAGAGGCCTGCAACCGGTCATGTGGCACAACCGACACATTCAGTCGTATTATGCTTGCTTAAAAACCAATTAACCAACCATGACCATGCATCATTGTTAAATTCCAAGTCCACACACTTTTGAAAACTTCAGACCACTTCCACACAGGTGGCCCAAGCCCCTACTGCACTTGAAGAAAGTATTTGCCCGGAGACTGTTCCAGTGTTTTCTCTGTGCTTTTATGCAGCTGTGTTGCTTGGGGTGAATAATTCCAGATTCCAGCACATCCATCAGTATGGAACTGTAGCAGAACTGCTTAAACACTTTGATCACGGTTATTCATCTTTGTTTAATGTTTGGAAGTGACTTTATTTCACTTGGCTCTACTTTAGTTCAAGCTGATGGAAAATTGCATTCATTTTCACTCTGTAAATGTTTCAAAATCATCATTTAGCTCCCATAATTCATAATAAGATGTTCTTCGCTTCAAATCAGCAGGTTACATCACAGATAAATAATACAAGTGAAAACTGATAACTCTGCAAAAATCACAGCAAGTGAGAGAAGACAGATCTGCAACAAAGCAAGACAATTCTGAAAAAAAGAAACCAATCAATCTATTTACCCTTTAAAAGGATGTTCCACTTAAAATGCATAAAATGTTTGTACTTTCACTCACTTTTGTAACTTACTAGCGCTCGATTTAGACGGTCGCCAGGTCGCCATTTGCGACTAAAAACCGATTTTGGCGACCAAAAATGACAAAAAAAAAACACGCTGGTTAGGGGCCCAAATATTTTGATTTGGGCTACTGACCTCCAAATCCAAGTTTCAGGGATGGCAATTTTCCGCGGATCCGCGGATTTCCGCCGATTTAATTTCAAATTTGAACACTTTATTGTCGCTGATGTTAACGTCGTTAACATCTCGCGGACTCCGTCGGATCCAGAACCAGCCCAGAATGTGGTGGCGGCATCCGGAGGACAGCACCAACTGAGCCTGAGCACCGCGAACGGAAAGCACCAAGCCACCGGAGCTGTCATTTTTAACTCGGCGGGTCCGCCGGCTGCTCTCCCCGGTCACAGACTCCCCGGCTGGCTAGTTATCCCCCGCAAGCTGCTCGGCTAACACCTGCCGCTCCTCGCCGCTCATCTGCCCGGGACAAACCGCACCTGTTCCGGCTGTCAATGTCCCAGTCGCCCGCTAGAAGCTCCGGACAACGCGCTGCATTCGTGGGTGACTTTTCACGGCCGTGGGGGGTTTTAAAGCACACTTTGCCCAGCGACCAGTGATAGCTCGGCGGCTCCAGCTAACAAGTTGACGTGGAGGAGGAACTGGATCCCCCCAAAAAAAGAAAAAAAAGTAGGATTAATTTTTTTGGACACTAAAAGTTGATTTTGGCTCCTAAAAATGTCTAAATTGACGTATGTTGGTGGCTCAAAAAATGTCATTTGGGCGACCGGACCTCTCGGCCTTAAATCGAGCGCTGAGTATTGATTAAGGCAACATAAATTGTCTTTTACTGGAAGAATGTAAGGGAATATGGGGGGGGGGGAATCGGATAAAAGCTACATAAAACTGTAAACAAATAAGGTGTAGCAGTTGATTCATCAGAGGAGCGTTCGACTCTTGGCACACAGGCTGTAAAATGCACTCATAAAACAACGATCATTAAATTAATTACCTCTGCAAATGCATCTGAGCTGCAGCAAAAATATATATCAACCAAAGAGCAACACCGCTGTTTCCTTGCATATAAAGACAAACATGGTTCAATAACGACAAGTGATACTGGCTAATGGCAGGCAAAATCAATAGTGTGATCAATAAGGAAGTCAGAAGTAGACACAACAATTTAGATAAGTTGTAAATCATTACTCAGTAAAGATAGCTGCAGTGGAAAGGAAATGCTAAATCCTGAGCTCTACATAAAGGTCTATTATTCCACAGCACATGTATTTTATGAGTAAGCAGGTAGCATGTAGATAGTTTGATTTCTATAAGCATAAATTCATTAGTCTCGTTGTGTACTTTCAGAACACAAATGCAGTTTGTGTTTCAGCTGTGACATTCCTGCTATTCAGAAAAGCACCACATAGTTTAGAGACAACCATCAATCAAAATTTGGGTTGGGGAAAAATATTCCCCAAATGGAACCAAATGTTTGCACTCTGGAGCCCAGCATAGATGACACACAGTGAGATGGTGAGTCAAACAAGGAGTAATGTAATGTAATGTAAGCACTGCTGCAGCCACATGTAAATGGTAAATGGTTGTATTTATATAGCGCTTTTATCCAAAGTGCTTTACATGATAATATGTCACATTTACCCATTCACACACTGATGGTGGGAGCTGCCATGCAAGGTGCTAACCACAACCCATCAAGAGCAATTAGGGGTTAAGTGTCTTGCTCAGGGACACCTCGACATGAGCTCGACAGGCCGAGGATCGAACCGGCAACCTTCCAGTTACAAGACGGCCACTCTACCCACTGAGCCATGCCGCCCACATGTGTATTCCTGTGCTCCTGTAAGATCAGTCTTGAGATCTGAAGCTTAACATTCCTTCACGGGTTGGTGCCACATCTTGTAGGATTATGAGAAACTAAGTGCTTTACATCCCATATCAGAAAACACGACCGGTGAGCATCTGTATATGATAGAGATAGCAAAGGAGGGAAAGGCAGGGAACAGAACAGAAACGCTGCTAGGATGCCGCTAAGAGCAAACATCAAATGTACCGTTACCAAGTCTGGACATTAAGGTTCACCACTTGCTCTACAAAACAAGGTCCAGAGTGGAGATGTTCTCACAAAAACAGGGCATTCCACGGCTCACTTGATTATTCCCACTTCCCCTTCGCAGAGACGCTCCCAACAGAAAAGAATCAACAAGAAAAACACAAGCGTCAACAAATCAGGCGGGCCCAAAACGTAGACGCTGATTGACTGGCTGCCTAAGTTGCCCGACAGACAAACAAACCATGGCTTTGTGTGCGTCCTGAAGCAGCTCTGCCGCTAGGACGAGCGCAGACAGAAAATCATTCTGGCCCGGCCACCTGTTTCGAAACACCATATAAAAGCAGAGCTGCTCTGTTGTGGTAGCTGCTGTGTAGATGAAGTGGTTAAACCCCAATTTCCGTTACTGCTGCCATTACAAGCAGCCCGTGTGAAGAGGTAAAACACTGCTTCATTCTCTATAACTAGCAGGTACCTTCAGCTGTAAAAACTTAACTGGATGGAGATAAAAGAGCTAAAGGTAAGAGAGAGTGACCCATCAAAACCCGCTGGTACAGAAAGTACACTGGGCTGAGGATGTGACGGCTATCAGGTTTCAGAGAGATAGATGGAGGCCTTCAATGATTGTGTGTGGCCAGCAGATAAAGGGCAGCATTTGTTTGTGGTTGGTTTTAATACCATCCTGGGTGACCTATTCCCCCACAGGGACGTCGGCACCCTGACAGATTAGCCTCAAAGGGCCATTTGTGTGACCGAGCGTGGTTCCTGAGCTCCTGTATGATCAAAAGGTTCAGAAACATCATCCAGCCCTAAAGAAATGTCACTGTTTCATTTAACCACTCCAAACGTCATATGTTCATCAGCGACAGCGATCTCTTTTTGAAGCTGTGGCCTAAACAAAACTTTAGGCAGCTTACTCATGAAAAATTCACATCTGGTAGAGGATAACCTAAACTGTGCTGCTATTTAGCAACATGGCTTTCAGAGGTCTAAAAGTGGTATACCAGTTGATCAATACCGGCTTATCACAGAATATAATGCAGAAAAGAAGCTTGGGGAAAATTAAAAATGGTGTTATCACATTGCTTTTCAAGCAGAATGGCTGCTTTATTTCCTGTATTCTGTATAATTGCAACATTCAGCATGCTTATACATATAAAGATTATCAAGTTTATATTCCCCAAAAAAATAGTTTACTTGGGGCTCTAATGGTTTTCAGATTTAAAGATATTTCTGTACTTAACCAACACTTTATCATTTTAAAACATCCAAAAACAGATAACCATTCTCAAAGTTGCTATAAAATAATGTGGAGCTACTCCGACTACTTGTCAATGTTTCGGGCAAAAATACGAAGCATTAATTGATTCCAACTTTGTTTTGAGGATTTGCTGCGTTTGTCTTTTTGAACAGTAAATCAAATATTCTTGGACGTGGTGTGTTGTTGATTCAGCAAAAGAGTGAAGATTTAAAATCTGACTTAAAACTTTTGATAGTTTTCTGACAGTTTCTAGACTCAACAAATCATCCACTGATTAAGGATATAACCTGCATATTACTTGTATCCTCAAAAACTATTTTGATCAGCTGAGAAGGAAAACAAAACTTGCTGCTTTGCTCAACAAAAAGTTTGTCTCTTGTTTCAGATTTCAGTTCATGAGTATTGGTAGCAAGGATTGTGCCACTCCCTGCTCCTGGATACCAGCAGACCTGAGCCCTTAGGCTCTGACATTTCTAAACGCTGGCTGCTGAGAGGATGAAATCAACACATAAATACAGTGGGACAAAAAAGAGAAAATGGCGTCACCTTGCACATCTAGTCTGTGTGTAGTTGGTGCCTGTAGCAAACAGATCTCCCCTCCTATCACAGTGCTTCTACAGCCACAGACTCTCCCCTATTCCAAACAGCTGCCACTGCCACCATAGCCATCAATTATTCACTGGAGCTTCGCCTCTGTGTTTACCTTTGAGGCTTGAAACCAAGGCCAGAGTGCATGGGAGAGTTGTGAGACTCAACGGCATACAGAGCAGTGTCCAAATCCCACTGGAGGTAGGGGATCGTTTGATGAGCACTGTGCTACTGTGATGACAGTCATCAGAAACAAACAGGCTTGGACCCTGAACATTATAATAAAGGGACTGTAAACTGCAGCACTGATCATTTCTCTTATAAATTAATCTGCCAACTTTAATTAGTTTTTCTTAATTTATTGTAAGTAATGTCAGGTTCTCAAGATAGGTCCCCAAGCCATTTCAACTGCTCATCTTGCCAACAGTCCAACCCTGAAAATGTTGAACTTAAAATGATATGAAACAGAGAAAAGCAGCAAAAACAGCAAACACAGCTGGAATCAGCCAATATTTGGTATTTTGTTTTGAAAAATGACTACAAACTACTACTTTATCACCAGAATTGTTGATTTATTGTAAAAGAGCTGAATGAAGTAGAGCCAAAAAACCTCTGAGACTAAGAAATAGGTCAGCAGCATAAAAAGATGCAGAACAGCACATCCAAACTCACTTTAACACAACTGTAGTGTAGACTTACAGAAAAAATAGAACAGATGGTGGTTTTTATGCATGTCTTATAGGATCCAAGTCTTACTTTTGTACTGTAGGTTTGCTATTACTTAGTCAAAAGAATCTGCCACTGGCTCAGAAAAAAATTGCAAGATTTCTCAAAATGAAAGAGTGGGAAGGTGGCTGTATGTGTGTATCAGTCTGACAGAGACAGATCCAATACACCATGCAGACGTCTCCAGAGGACTGGTTATTAGGTCTGTGACCACATCTCTGACTGCTTCTTTCCCACCTGACACTGCATGTCAGCCAGTGTTCATGGATGGATGGACGGCCCCAACGCCAGCATCCCAGAGGACTCAGGATCAGTGGAGCTCAGCTCAACTCCCAGATCACTTCCTCCTGTGGAGGTGCCAGAGGCCCCCCTTCTCCTCTTAATCCATCTCCGGAATAAAAACACACCCCCATCACCACTATATACTCACTCTCTCCCTCACTAACTCACACACACACGTGCACCTCCCATTACCCCTCTGTCCCACCAGATTGGGGGGGGGGGGGGGGGAGGCAGGCAGGATGTGAGACCAGCTGGTCATCAGTTCAGACAAAGAAACCTGCTGAATGTGCTCTTGCATCAAAAAGAAACAGGCCTCTCACATTGCTGTTTCTTCATAGACTTGCTGGCTCTGGATCTCATTCTCCCTTTTAATTTTTCAGGAGGCCGATGGGGTGATTACAACAGTTTACTTGTGGATTCTCACGATCGTAGTGGAGGTTACAATTACAAACTGAGGAAGTCTTATAGTCTGACTTGACACATGAAGACAAACATTCACACAAGCTATCTTATTATACAGGCATAGTGCCACTGGATTCAACATGTGTTACCAAAGCAGGAAAAGCAGAAGAGCCAGAGGAGCAATGTGGTTTTACCGCAGAGAGGCCACTGGCAGGTGCAATTTATCTTTGGTCCTAGCCTAGTTCAGCAAGTCACTGGGGAGAAACAAACCAGGGCTCTCCTGTATAGTTAACTGGAAACTCAGGGAGTGGAGACAGACTGCAGAACCCAACAGTACACCGTGAGGACACAGTGAAGTGTACATGTCCTAGATTAGGACACCAAACTTTCCTTTGTGAACACCAAACTTTCGACAATAAATCCTTTTATCATATCTGTATTATAAACTGTAAAGCAGATGGGTTTAGCAATGCTCATTCTCAAATCAGACAGCTCACAATCATTTTGCCATATACTGTATAACAAAGCCATAATACTCATATATTCAAGCTTGGGTAAACAATGGTAGAGCAATTCACATTCAGTCAGAGCTAAGTGAAGCGGCCAATTTGGGTTTTACTTGACCCGAAGCCGAACAC